>NW_009214518.1:0-15814 GCF_000690835.1 Fulmarus glacialis
GTCCCAGCGCCCGGGGGGCCTGGGGGGGCCGGCGAGTTCGTGAGCTGGTGCTGGCGAGCAGTCGGGAAGCGCTGCCTGTGCCGGGGGTTGAGATGATGGTTTCTGTTAGATTTCCTGGTCTTAACGTCTGCCGTAGTCCACAGGACTGCATGATTTCGGGACAGCTGGAGTTTCTTGCTCAGTTTTTATTGGAAGAGGAAAAGAAGGAATTTTTTTCCTCCTTTAGGAAGGAAATTTTAAGAAGGAATTTTTTTCCTTCTTTAGCTCTCAGATAATTCGTCATATTTGAGTAAACTGATAGTTACTGAACTGATCTAAAAGCGAGCTGAAGTCTTTTAGCGTCTTTTGTAAAAGCAGAGTTACTGCCATCCTCTTCTGGTACTGAGATAATGATGCAACTGGCTTAGTCATTCTTTAAAACTGCGTTTGAACATTTTGAAGGGCATGAGGAAGGCGATGAGCTGGGCCAGCGCACATGTGCTTTACCTGCTACAGATCAGAAAGTGAAAGTAAAATTGCTGTTTTCCCCTGTGACTTGGGGAATTTTGTACTTTGTTGATTCGAATTTGTCATTTGGTGACATGTGGGAGAGGAGCTGCTTTTAGTGTGTTTGAAAAGAAGGATTGGCAGAAACACTTAGAAAGTGAAATTGATCTTACAGTAAAAACATACTACAGTTCAATGCTCCCTTTTTAAATAGAGGAGGGTTATCTGTACTGACAGTTCCTGAAGCAATTTTTTTCCCCACAAATTGCTTGCCTGCTGGTTTGCTGACAGCAATTATGTTAGCAGCCTTTTTTGCTTTTAACTGTCTCAATAAAATGAGGATTTTATTTTCAATTACTCTTCATGGTAGCAGCTGTAGTTGCCACACGGATGCCACTTCTACTGTAAAATTAAGAGTAAAGGAGGTACTCCTCAAAATCCTGGGCAAGGCCCTGACAGTTTTTGTTAGGGTCTTAATGAAGAAAACTCTATTCCTACTTGGTTTTGTCTTCGATGCTGAGGTGATGATTAAATGATGATTGTGTCTAGCTATAGCTCAGCCACAGACCAGAATTCTGCTGCCTCTGTTTTTCAAACCAGGATGCAGGTAACAAGTGGGCTGCACAGTTCCCCTCTCCCACTGGCTGATAGGAAGCAAGCTGCACTGGAAGGTGCTAATGGGAGAAAGAAGATCGTAGACTGTGGTCTCCTTAACTCTTTAGGAAATTCACTTGCACATGCTCCACTTTAAGATTTGAAAAGAGAACTACTTAGGCAATACTAACTAATCCTGCTAAACAGGATATCAGCACACATCAGCTGGTTTTCAAGATTTCATAGGCATCGCAATAAAAATTTTCAAGGCAGAGAGTGCATTTAGAGGTGGAAGGATTTGTGTATGCCAGAGGAAAGCTGTTATCAACTGGAGGGAAAACAAAGGAACAAACACACATTGTGCTGCTTCGTTTATTTTATAAGGTGATGACAGAGGAAAAGCTTCATGGGCTGATTAGGGAAAAGAGTCAGCCCTTCTGGCTGTCTTATTCAGTAATAAGAGGTTGAGGTTGTGAAGGGCTTTGAAAGCAAAGGTAATTGAGATGGAGGAAGAGAGTCAGAGAAAGGGTTACTGTGGTCAGGGTGGCAAGCTAAAAATACATTCTTTGCAGCTGCATTTTGAGTAGGGCAGAGTTGAGCAGGTTCGTAGGGTAAAAGTAGTTGCAAAACTGAACTGCAAGTCTGCTGCAAGTCTGAACAAGGGCTCTAGGTCTGAGGGAACGCTGCCTGGGAAACAGCTGAAGTACCTGGTTGAGGAAGTATTCAGGTGTTGGGCCTGAGAGAAATAGTGGGGAGAGGGTTAAGATTTTAGCTATGCTTTACTTTGAGGGGAGGGCACAAGTGTCTAATTTAGATGGTTCTGAACACTGACCTTGAAAACCTACTTCTTCAAGCACCACCGCTTACTCCAGCTCCTGTGAAGGTTCACACATGCATGTTTCTCTTTTGACTTTTCTCTGGCAGATATTTTGTGAAGGTGGCTTGGGCATGGACGTTCTGGCTTCTGCTGCCCTTCATCGCAGTCACCACCTACCAGTTTGCTGAGAGCAGGTTCCTCTATGGTCCCACGAAGAGCATTTTGACGGTGCTGCAGCGTCTCAGTGCACTGTTAGTGGGCACTGCCATCTGGTACGTCTGCACCGGACTCTTCATGTATATCGAGAATCTCACCGGCATGTGCTCTACCTCGGGTAAACTCGGTGAGCTTCGCCGCCTGTATGCCACCAAGCAGGAGTGCCACCAGGACAACGGGATCTGGAATGGTTTTGATATCTCAGGGCACTGTTTTCTGCTCTCATACTGTGCTCTGATGATTGTGGAGGAAGTGGCTGTGCTGGAAGGCTTGTCCATAGACCAGAACTCTAAGCTGCATGTTGTGATCAATGGCCTGTTTGTTTCCTTGTGTTTTCTCACCATGATCTGGGTGTTCATGTTTCTCTGTACTGCCGTGTATTTCCATGACTTCAGTCAAAAGCTTCTTGGTGTGCTGATAGGTCTGTCAGCTTGGTACGGGACATACAGATTTTGGTACTTGAAACCCTTTTCTCCTGGACTACCTCTTCCAAATATACCTTTGAGTTCAAAGAAGTACAGTTATAGCAGATAAAATAAGTTTTAAAATTTTTGTATTTTGCTTTCAGTACTGGAGTAGTTGAATGTAAGAGTGGTTACTGTATTTCCACTGTAAGGAACAAAGTGATGGGCTAGGGGAAACCAAATCTGTACTAGCTGATGGCTGGCAGATGGTAATGAGCTTCTTCCTTGGGAGAAAAAAAATTGGTATTGGAAGAGGTCTGCTCTTGTTTAGGAGCTGCTGACTGGCATTCTCAGCAAAGAAATCAGGAGTTGGACCTGTTTCTCTTACTAATAAATGGAGGAGCAGATCCAGGGCTGACAGAGGCCTTTGGTCTTTAAGAGCTCAACTGATCTCAAATTAATTCTCCCTCTTTCTTTTTGATTCATTTATGTCAAAATAGCGTGGATGATCCAAACCTCATACTACTTTTTTTTAACACTCCTATTTGTATTGCCTTACGGGAAAGCTCTAACAATGACAGTGCTGCTAAGTGTTGCAAAAATATCAATACTCATTAAAGCAGTATATAGCTCTGTTGTGAAACTAGAACATCTCATGTTATCAAGTATAAAATACACGAACTTGCCACAAATGCTTCTTAGCTGTCTGCACCTTCTGCAACAGAGAATAATCTGAGATATAATGTCTTAAGCAGACTGTGACTTTAAATTCATGCTTGCCTTTGAAAAGGAAACTCTTGAAAAACAAGCCTTAACTTTCTCCTTAGGTGAAGTATCTGTCATAATATTTTGTCATTTTATTCTTGACAGAAAAAAACAAACTCCTTCCAATTTTGCTAAAAAGTTTAATATGAGAATTGGGGTTTTAATTTTTTAAAAATCTTACGAGTTGCGTTTAATATGAGAATTGGGGGTTTAATTTTTTAAAAATCTTACGAGTTGCACACTTTGCAACATGAGTACTTTGTGGTATGTTTCTTCTAGAACAACAATGAAATTCTGGTGTTATGAACAAGTTAGCTTAACCTGTTTCCCAAATAGTCTGCTTGGTAATGAATGAAACGTATTGTTTATCCTAAGAGCTGCAAAGCAGTGTGCTTGAAGCAATATTTATTCCTGCTTATCCAGCAATATCAATAAGCTACTTAATTTTGATTGCACATAAAGCTGTGGCCACTTTTGATGTGGCTGGAAACCCACTACTGAATAAAACACTACTATTATATAATGAATAGGTATGAGGTGGGATGGGTTTACTCATTGTATCAATCAGACACTTAGCATAGTTTTTATCTTGAGAAGCTTTTTATTATTTCGTAAAGGCTCATTCATGATGCAATTGCACAAAGTTTGTTTGACAGTTGTAGTGATGAGCAAGACAGCTAAAAAGGTCTGTGGGCAAGGCTGAAGATAGTGTCCGCTAATCTGAGAGCGGACTTGATCTGTCTGTAGCGTTTGACTCCAAGGTGAATATAGGGTATGATGCACCATCATCTAATCTTGACACATTTCTTTTTGACATCTCAACAGCTCTCTTCCAGCAAGAGAGCGGTAGCATTTGCCATAGATAGAGCAGTGTTAATTCCACACTTACGGTCTGCCTCTGAGGAGAGCTGAATTCACCTGAATTTCCACTGAGTTCAGTGGCAAGTGGGAGTTGTTGTGCATCCTTAGAAGGTGCAAATCACCTCTCAGAAGCTGTTTCAGGAGGTTATGTATTTTCTGTCAAGCTCCTCCTTTTGTTTTTGCATTAAATTGCCTTTTAAGCTGACTCTTTGGAAAATTTGCACTGATTAACTCATATTGGGTTTAACTAAATTTGTTTAAACAATGCAAATTCATTTGCAGATGTTCTTTTGATGTAAGCCTGCTCCCAATAGAGTTAAGCTAGACGCAAGCCACTTTCACCATGAAAAAGGATTATATACCCAGAAGATTTTCTGATTAATTTCATTAAATTTAAGTTTCTATTTTAGGTTATCTTTATGTAATTTTGCTATATAGACAAAGCCTTGGAACAGAAAATGCTATTTATTTAAAGCAACTGACTTGCTGAAATTATGTTCAGTTTCATGAATGTTTTGTGCAATCACTATATGGAAATTTCTGTCCACTTCTAACCAGTGTCATATAAACTTTTTATTATGGAAATTATGTGGGATATGGTTATTCTCAAAACTTTTATTTAATCAATGAAAGAAAAACACTTGAAAACTTTATCAGTGTTTGTGTCTTTGAGAATCTGTTTCTGATGTCTGTAAAGATACTGCTGCTGCTCTTCACTTCCCTGTATCATCCAGTCTCCGGCTATTTTTTGGCTACTGAGATGCACGATCAAACTGACATTGATAATTCTGCAGTATTTGAATGGCTTAATGTAGCCCAGGTTCTCAAAACTACAGGGTATAAAAAGGAAAAACAAAACAAAAAAAAGCCATGCCTGACAAAAGCAAGTTTCCTAATGTGTGCCTGTTACACCAGGCAGTTGATTTTGTAGACGTGGACAGTTGCTTATTGTAGCAAAGTGCAAGCTAATCCATTGAAATACATGGGAAAATTCCCGTGGGCAGCAATACCACTTGTAAGTTTGGAAATCTTGGCGTATATGTCTTTCTCAGTACCCGCAGACCATGTGCCATTTGTTGGCTTAAAAGGTTCCCTTGTGCTCCAGACCTTTTCTTTGCGCTTTTTGACTCTATTTCAGAGTAAGTCTTTGCTTCCTTGCACTTTAACTGGAAACTAAAGGTTGCAAATTTTCTGTTCACATACTTGCTATCACCTTTACCTGACTTCCTTCCCTGTCCCCAATACTTTTATCATTAAAATAAAAATGTGGCCTCTCTACAACAGATTTGCAGCCAAAGAGAAACAGTGCTGTGAGTAGCTGGATTTGATGTCCTGTGCCGAAGGCACAAATCAGCTCTCAACAAGTATTATTAATTTGTTTAAAGTTTTTTTAAAAAGTGTAACATTTTAAAGATAAATTTTCATATTTTGTAGTGAATTCCAAAAGACAGCAACTGTAATCGTAAGAAACACTTGGTCTTTTTGCCTTTTTTTTTTTTTCTTTTCTGCATTAAAGTATTCCTCTTGTTCCTGCAAGAGTCTGTCTTTCTGTGCCTGTAGAATTATCTAGGGAATTTTTGTCTCCAGCATCTTACTAGCATATTACTTATTTCAACATGTTTGCTAATTTTTCATTGCCTGTGTTTGTCTAGCCTATTTTGTGGGCTCTGTATCACAGTACTTTCACAGAAGCAGCATTTGGCCTGACTGATGTGGCTGAGGGAGGTGTTGGTCCTGGTGCTTTAAACGTTTTCCTCTGCTAGGGCCAGCAGCTACAACCCAGTGAGAAGGTTAACTGGATTAGGATTCATTTCACTCTTCACTTACCTGGGACTCTTTCAAATGTTTGCGTCACTGGAGGCGAGGTCAGGCAAACAGGAAAGTTTAGATCTTTCGTAAGAGCCATCTGAACAGTTCAGACTTTAAACATATCTGAAACCAGGGTTTGATTCTTCCTCAAAGTCTGTTCAAAGCAAACTTGTTCCATGAATGCTTCACTCACGCTAAATGGTATTCTTGGTTTGCCAGTTTATTCGTGTGTACTGAAACCTGGGTCATGGAGTGGCTGCAAAAAAAGAATCCTGTTTTCTGTTTTGATGTATGGCAATTCATGGCAAAGTGAGAAACATCCAGTTATGCCCTATGGTGCACTTTAACGGAAAAAACTGTAGGGGCTGCTGTCATATATTAAATATTTTGGAAAATCAGGCTTTAGTTGTGAACACAAGTCTATGGACACTTTTCTTAGTGAAATAATGTGTCTTTTTTCCACTGTAGCTTAAAGTAGATCCCTGCAGCTTCTCTGCAATCAGCCTTTTCCAGCTCTTTGCCTTTGATCAGCCTGTGTTTATCTCTGTTCGCTCAGAAACCTGTTTACTGGGATTATTTCTTTTCATAGCTTCATCTTGCTTCCCGAAGCGCAGATTAGTAATAAATGCTCTTTACCTCTGCTAGATGCATGCTTCCTCTATATTTTATCTTCCCCTCTTTTAAGTATTTTGCCAAAGCTTAAGATGAAAGTAGTTAATACCAGCAAAAAAGACTGTTGTGACTCTGAACTCGTAATTAACTTGTTAAAAGGAGTTGGTCTGTCACTGTAATGGTGTTCACCGGGAAAAAAGCACATGCTTAATTTATTGAAGCAGAACTACACCTGATGTGCTTGAACTCATGGAAGGAAAGAGAAGCTAATGTGACAGTGCCACTTGGTGCATCGGTAGTCAGCTTTGTCCTTTTCTTGGGGAGCATGCACTGCATTTCTGTGAAGAGTAATTTCACCCAGCTGTTTAGTAGGAAATTGTTAATTCATTTGAATGTGAGAAGGGTACTTTAGTACTTAAAGTATACAATGAGAACATAGAGGTTACAAGGTGGGAAAGCAGAAATGGAAATGACTATCAGGATTGAGTGCAGGCCCTGAAATTTCAGGCAATTATGTATTAATATTTAGTCTGAAATAATATTTGTTTTTAAACTACCCTCTGTCCATCACAAAACACAGGCAATGCCATGTGCCTTGTAACAAGCTGAATAACTTCTCTGTAAACCTTTGGAACTATAATATGGCAGAGAAAATAAGCAGTAGGTGAAGAGCTTTACTAGCCTTTCAGGAGAGTTGAGTATCAAGGGAAAGAAGTACTCAGAAAAATGCCCTTTCTCAATCATGCTTTTCCTGACAATGTGTCCGATGGTAGGAGGTCTGCATTTGTACTCTGTCTATCTCTAGTGGAGTAAGGCTGAAGAAAGGAAAGCGTGGAACAAAAGTAAATACAAATGATGATTATTTTTTGTCTCACATCTCCGAAGCTTTTTTCCATGTCCAGTCTGGGTTCATTTTGCAGTTTTAGGTCATGTATTCCCTTAGTCATGCAATTTAATGCATTTAATCTGTGGGAAGCGTTGTTGATGTCAGAGCAATAAAGAGGCATATTCTCAACGTAAATGTCAGCTCTCTTCTGGAATCTCTTCCCTGAATCCTGTGCTGCCTCTGTTCTGCGGAGCCTTCCCCATCTCGTGGGGACTGGGGAGACGAGCAGTGCTGAGAGGTTACACGCGGTGTGACTCTATCAGTGACAGGCTTAACGTCATGACTCAGCGCTGGAGAAAATCCAGCTAAAAAGGTTGTGGCTCAAAATAGTTCACTGTGATGGAGAAAGCTGTGCAAAATTAATTGAAAATAAAGATGATACTAAGCCCTCAAAACCTGTTAGCCTTGTATCCAAATGTGTGAATTGTTGCACCCAAACCCAGCAGGATTGTGCTGATTCGGAATGGCGCTCAGGGTCTGCGCTCTGTGTTTTGCAGATGATGGAAGTGAGCACAGATTTAATATGTGCTTGATAGAGTGTCATTCTAGACCACAGCTCTTCCCAGCACTGTGCACTATTGCTCCAGCTGTGCCATAGCCTGACCCGACTGGTTTGATCTTTAGAAGAATGGGAGTGATAAACGTTTGAGTTTTTTAAGAATTTTTTTTTTTTTTCAGTTGATTGTCGTGATTTGGAAGTTAAGAGAAAAAATCATGCCAGGGTGTTTTTTTGTTTTATTTTGTCTTCTGGGGATTTTTTTGTTTTGTTTTGGGTTGGTTTTTTTTTTGCTTGTGGCCAAGAATCCTCCTTATTGCTTCTGTAGTGGTTGGCTCTGAGGGCATGGAATGGAAAGAAATTGCTTTTGGTAAGCAAAAATAGAAGAGTGTTCCAGGAGGGTTGCTGCAGAGTGACATGACCTTGTCATGTAAAGAGCATGTGCAAAACAGTGCTTAACTATGTAGAATACTTAGTTCTATGTCAAGAAGTGCCTGCAGCATTATAAAGCAGCCTCCAACCTGGTTACACTCTGTTCTGATTGCAAAGTAGCTTTATTTGGATAACTCTCCTGGAGCTAAAAAGGATTGAGGTCGCGGGAGAGATGAGGTGCTGGTGGGAAAGGGCTGAGACAGGAGGCAATCAAAGTAGGGGGTTGGAAAGTTATTTTTAAAGAAAGGCTTCCGAAGTTGTCATTGGTCTGTGCTGTTACGAGCTTTTTAACAAGACTGTATCTCCTTCATTTCTTAGCACTTCTTTCTCAGAAGGTGGAAATGGGAGTGCTGTGTCCAGTGATGCGGAGTTTCACAGCCCCTGGGCTCCTGACCACAGAAATGTCTCTGAAAATGGTCAGGTATCCCTGGCTGGCTGCAGCAGGAGAGTGAAACCAGGGAGTCCAGGAGAGAGGAAAGGGGTAGAACGGTAAAGTGGGGTAAAGAAAAAAAGAGCTGAAAGTAGATCATTGTGCTGAGGAGAAAGACAAAAAAGGAAGAAAAAACTAGTGTGAGCTCCCGAGGAGTGGGTGGAGGTTGACGCTTTGCTCATCGATGCTCTTCAGCATCAAAGTCGCATGGAAATAGAAATAATCTGCTTTGGCAACGGCATCTGCAGGTAGAGCCTTGGCCTGCAGCACACGGGTTGCTGCAGTCCGCAGCCTCTGCTTGCCTTTGCTGCAGCTGCAGTGACAGACATCTGTGTTCTGACAATGCAATTGTTCATGTAAATTATTTATGGCACATGTGGTATTCTTTCTTTCACCGTGAGGCATTTAAAGCAGGCTGTTTTCTCTCTGTTTAATCCTTCAGAGGAAAGCGTGTAAAATGGAGAGTAAAATACAACGATAGTAAGTATGTCATTTGGAAATCAGCATGAGGGGATAAAATAGGAAATTTGTTTCTTGTGAATGCGCTTTATCTGAGAATACAAGTTCCAGTGTTTTTTCGCTACTGCTTAAAACCTTAGACTCAGTACTAGAAATCGCTTGGTCTGAAACCTCTCTGATTTATCACTGAGGCCGTGCTTTAGGAAATCCTTTAGGGATATGAGATCTGTCCCTGTTCACAAAATACTCATGCAGATGTTTTCATTCCCGTTCATACCTGTAGGTTTGAACTTTTGTCTGGGCGCTGCCTGCTGAAAAATTCTGTCCTAACAAGGCAAAAGTAGCTTTTCTACAGACTCGTGTAGTAAGAGGAGCTTTACTGATGGTGGGGACAGATGTGAAATTACCCTCTTAGCTTCTGCTATGCCACAGGGAACTGCAGGTGTGGAGTTACAGTAGTTAGCTCTTAGGTTGTACATTGTTTCCTGATTAATTATTTTTTAATCCTATATCATCACATTTTATATTATCCCTGGCCATCTCAAAATACTATTATCATATTATCCCATATTATTTTAAACCCATGTATCTCTCAGGAACCTGAGGGGTTTAGCTGCTGTCATTGCCTGCATTGTGGATCCAGTCTGGGTGCTTGGCTTTGATCTTGGTGACGGCAGTGAATGCCACCAAATGCAACCTGATGTTAAATATTTTCATAAGCTTTAATGTTTTGTGTTTGCTGTTCTCAAGTGGGGAAGTCCTTCATTTACTTTCTCAGCAGAAAGAAAGTTTCCCCTTGCTTGAAGGAGTGGCTCTTACACCATCCCCTTTCCCTCCTTAGCCAGGATACTGAAATGGCAGTTGGGTGGTAAGGATGTTTTTTTCACCCAGAAACAGAGCAAGACTCAGCAATTAATTTCTGAGAGGGCCACGAGATGATCACTAGGTATTCTTAGGCAGCCCTTGATCTCAATTTCTTTGGCAACCTGTGCCAGACAGTCTCTGTGGTGTGTTCCCTGTCCTCTGGCAAGCTTGGTTTTGAAATCCTTTGTTCTGCGTGGAGAGTTCTTCTCCATCCCTTGACAAGCAAAGGAGAAGGCTGCCAGCCAGCTGCAAGACTGACACGTACATTTGCAATTTTCATAATTGAGACTTTTGAGCAAAACCTGTAGGAGTAAAAAGATTTGAGAAGCTGTAGTTCTACAAATCTGACCATTGGGAGCCTATTAAAGAGGAGGCTTGGGAGGGAGGAGGGAGTGAGCGCTCCTTGCGTGCTGGGTACTCACAGCTCGCTCCGTGTCATGAAGCTCCGTCTCAGAGGTGCTCAGAAGGGCTGGGTCTTGACAAGCAGCCCCTGATTTTCTCCCCTCTGATAATTACAAGTTCAGTATTTCAGCACAGATACAGGCCTTGAGGTGCCTAAAAGCACATTTTCCTCTAAAACCCACAGGTTTTGAAGACTAAAAATTTGCTTGGGTGAGTAAGTCCTAAGAAGGACCCTAACTGGGGTCGGACCAGGTACACAGAAGTATTTGGTGCAAGATACAGCACAAGCCATTCCCTGTTGTCTAGTGCAGCCAAGCCAGTGCTTCAGTGAGAGCAGTTTGCTACAGAATTGCTCAGCAGCAAATTGCAAGATGTCCCAGAGCAGACATTTGCTCCAAATAGTGTCTCTGAGGTGCCTCACCTTCCAGCCTTACCCCTTGGGTGCTGCTGTTACCCCACACCTTGCTGAGAGCAAAGCGTAAAGTCCTGGAGTGAGAAAACAGATTTTTGCTATCATTTTCATATTTCTGTGTACAGAAAGCGCCTTGGGCGGTGAATATTGGGCCAGTGCCCAGCTTATGGCCGTGTAGTGCCGTGGTCTCCCCTTTCAAATGGAACTACAGCAGAAAAAGTCTGATTAGGCTCAGATCAGCTAGAGCAAAAGCAACTTTTTATGATGACAGCCTGTAATCACCACAGGGCTGCTTATAGTAACTGGCTAATCTGGATTGATCAAGGTGGTGATATTCATCTCCCGGTTCGTTTCAGCATGGTCTTGAACATCAATCCAGCCTCTGCCTGTCACAGTAATTGTCTTTTATCACTCTCGCAGATTGCTTTTCCCTGGAGCAGTCCTGGTATTTTTTCATTACCACAGCTGGGAAACAAGGCTCCGCGACAGGGTGTGGCACCGTCTTCACTGATTTTTGCTTTTTTTTTTTTAATTTAATTCAAAACAAAGGCTTGCTAGTGAATAGTCCTAGCTGAGAACCTGTACAAAACTCATCGCTACGGCATCTGTGGCCTCCCAGCAGCCCACGAAGCGACACGACTGACAGCTCTCACGTGTTGGTCCCAACAGACCCGCGCCTCGTTCCAGCTGCTGGCTCTGTCTGGCTTCCTTATAATAGTTGCATTATAACAGCGTGCTCCAGAACAATACAAACGCCTATTTTCTCCAGTGCTTAGAGTTCTGATTTGCTCCATGATTTTAAATTTATTCTTCGGTTAAAAAAAAAAAAAAAAAGAGGAGCAAAGTAACCAGCAGCAGTCTTGCTAAGGAGCTTCCTCCTGCCTCGTTCTTGGTCTGAAATCCTGGGAACTGCGCGAGTGTTTGCTCTCCTTCTCTCTGGGGTTTCCTGGCCTTGTACCCCCATTAATATTCCTTTCGACACCTGCCGTGTGCATTTCATCAGCTTTTGGAGATCACCAGGGAATGTGTGTGTAGGACAATGGACAAAGGTAAAAGGATGAAATCCTGGTAAGGGTTTCATGTCGGTGTATCTTTATAAATTCTTTTGGGGAGTTTAGTATCAGCTAACGGACCAGCTGAACTATGGGTCATCATGTATGTTCTTAAACATTTCAGGTTCAGCAAAAGGGCTGACCTCAGGGGACCCTCTTGTCTCCCTACTAAAAAAGAAGCAAAAGCAAAATAACTATTTCTTCCAAAGTCATCGATACCATGAAGCAAATACATAACTGTATTTGGGGGAACGTGTATCTGTAATGTCTCACTCGGCAGCCTCGGCTGCAGGTGCCTGGGCTGGTGGTGGATTTGGGTTCTCACACGCTGATTTTAAGCGTGGCCCTAATCACTGGGGGTAACACGGATAACACAGCACCTTTGTAGCTACACAGGTCATTGTATTCCAGAAGTACGTCAGACCAGCCTACGCAATTGTGACAAGCACAGCATAAATTTGTGCATTTTGCACTGTCTAGTTGCTATATGCTCGTCCCTTGTAATTCCTGCTAAATAGTCACAATTCCATGGCTGCCAGGTTGTGTCAAGAACCAAAGCTGGGAAATCCTGCTGCTTTCATATACGTAAAGCTAATTTTTGAGTTGGAGGCAAATGCAATTCGTATTGCTTCAGCCACCCTTGGCATACGTTCCCGAGCCTAGAGATGCAACGTGACTCGCTAGGGATCACTGGAGCGCTTGGAAAACCAGCCAGAGGAGGTCCCAGCAGGCTGAGCGCTCACAGAAATGAGTGCCTTGGAAGAGGAATACGTATTGTTTCCATGCAAGTTTTATACCAATGCAGTACATGAGAAAAAGCACAAACCACCTGCGCATCCCTCTGCCCATGGGCATGCTTTGAAATAAGACTAGAAGGACGTTGAACGCATTTAGAAATGTGAAGCCGTTACTCCTCCCATATGGTTTATTGAGGATCTGAGTTTTCAAAGCATGAGTAGCAGTGAGGCCTGTTATTCTTTCCGACATGCAAAAGGCACAAGAAAGTCATCAATGTGATTCTGTGCAAAGTGTCTCTAAGAAAACACACAGCGAGGAAATGACAGAAAAAAGCCCCCGATGAAAGAGAAAGCCAAAGTGCCTTCAGGAAAGTGCTGAAAAGTTCTGAAAATGGTCATAATTTTTCAGAGTCCAGATATGCTCAGTCGGTGAAAGATGCTTTGCAAATCCGTGAAGGAAAACTCAAGAGACAGAGCCAAAAGGCTTAAAACAATAATCTTCTTCATATGCCAAAATTCAGGATGGAAGTCAAAATGATTTATCTGGGGAAAAAAGTGCCGCAGTTAAAGACGGACATTAAATTCTTTAAAAATGCCCACCAAAACCAGACGTAGAAAGTGGATACACTCTAAGAGCAGCTCAATAAAAAAGATTCCTTTTAATGAAAATAATTTAAAAAATGGATTCTTGAAGAACACAAATCCACCTTGACTGTGACCAGCTACTGCACTCAGCTCCCGGGAAAGCCTCCGAGCACGACAACACAACGCCTTCTAGAAAAAGAAAGTCCCCGCTACTGCGTGTGTGAAATGTGGCCAGTGAACAATTTGGAAACACAAACGTACAGGACCAAGTATCCGAGTCCCATTAGTTAACTTGGGTGTCGGGAAACTTCCCGGGGTTCCCGTCTCTCCCACTGGAGCCGGCCGGTGCCGGAGGCGGCGTCGCTTCCCGGTGGGCACAGCTGAGCCCGTGAACCCCTGAGCCTCTCGCTGGAGTTGAATACTTAAACCTAAAAAAGGCATTTACAAGTTGAGGCATTTTTTTGTTGTTGTTGTCTTATTTCCTTGCAGTGTATGTTTCTACTTCTAGACTATGGAATGTTACATTAAACAATATAATTATTCATTACCTTGCTTCAATTTCATTACAGTTACTGAGGCTTCATCATATTTTCACACAGCACAGAGACACCAAACTAAACACCAAGCAGCCAGCACTAGATGTATTTTTTCTTTAAGTACCAATAAGCAAAATATCCCATTCCCCCCAGAGATCCCATCAGGAAGGAGGCTCCGAAGAAGGAGGGAGGTTTCCGCTTGACCAGCCTGAAGGCATTGGGTACCACTGCGGAGAGGAGCGTGGTATGTATATCTCCCAAAACTTTCCTGAAGGCGAAGCGTTTTTGTATCCTGTCGAAGAAGGACTGTAGGTTAGGTCTGCTGCCATCTTCCCAGTATTTCTTAGAGAGTCCCAGAAACTTGAGGCGGTGCAGGGTAGCTCCTAACAAGACATCGGCCAAAGTAAAGACGCATCCGCAGAGCCAAAGTTCACACTTCTGCCCTGAAGAGAGAAGTGACAGAGCAGGTAGGGTGAGAAGAAACCCTTGGGTGGGCACCTAAAGGCTTTCTAAAAAGAAGGCAGGAGCATTTGCATTAGACCTGGGGTGTTTTTTCTCAGCTCTCCGGTACCCCAAGAGTTCAGACCCCATCTACCAGGCTACATGATGGAGGGTACGTGGGGCCACAAAGCTGGGAATACGAGATGATGATTTATAGCCCACGTGAAGATACAAATCGCTGTCTGCAAAATGGCTCTGTTGCCTCTCTCCCAAATCAAGAGCAGCAGGAGACGGCATCCTCCCATACCCAGGAGGTCCCTGGAAAAGGGCCGTTGGCCCCCCTTGAAGGAAGATGCGGTGCAGTGACCCCTTCTGCTGTGTTAGTGCTCGGGGAGAGCAGCAGCGTTTGTCCTTGGCTGTACCGGGAGCTGCTTCAGGAGTGTCAGGTTAACTTGTCCTATTTTAGGGATGTAAGAAATCCGCAGGAATCAAAACCATTTGCTGGCCCGGCCTAGCTGCTCTCCCTATGTGCTGTTGGGGAGGTCCTGCCTCTGTCCCCTAAAACTGACACCAAAACTAGCAGCACATCCGTGCCCAGAGCCAAGTTTTTGGGGGAGGCAGAGCTCGGTGCGAATGCTGGGCGTGAGGAGAGGCACCAAAGCATTGACGGCCCCTGGTAAGGGGTGACCCTGGAAATAACCTCACCAGAGAGATGTCCAGGAATAAACCAAGCTGCTGTTAGGCTGGAAGAAGCGGGGTCAGGCCACGATAGTGTTAAACACTCCCCCGATGCCATTTCAATGCTAAGGAGAGGGCTGGGATGGAGCTAAGGCAGAGGAAGGGAGGTGCAGGTGAGGAAGAACAGCAGAAGGGGCACAAAACCTGGCCCCGTCCAGCCTGAGCCCCTGGCTTTGCACCAAATCCTTAATTTTGGGGCTTTTCCATTGTCCTGTGGCTGTTATATCTGCGAGGGAGAGAGCGGCACCTTTATTGCACCCCTGTGCAGGCACTGGTGCTGCCAGCAGGGCCAGGCCAGGGCAATTACTGGTAATTAGCAGCCCTCATTTGTAGCCTCTTGGCAGCCTGCCTAATCCTGCTAGAGGCACAGCCCAAATGGACAGATTGCCTGTGCCTAATTAGTCAATAAATGTTTTCAATGACTAATGAATTGTGGCGGTGCTGCAGCCGGAGTCCCCTGGGTGCTCTGGGGACCCTGTGGATGCTCTGGCTCGGAGGTAAGGGCAGCGGGGCTGAGGTGCCTGCCTCGCTCCTGGGCACTGCTGCAGGCAAAGGAGAAAGCACACGTGAGGATGGCGGCTTCGGGAGAGAGCCGTGATCTGGCCCTACCCCTCCTGGCTCCGGGCTTGTACCCACCGCTGGGGTCTGGACCCGGCTGTGGGGTGCCCCGGGGCAGAAGCGGGGGCGAGGGCAGCTCAACCCCTTTGCATCCGCAGCGGCCCCAGCTCAGCCTGTCCCAGCCGAGCAGGGTGCCTGCGGCAGGGTGTCACCCTGTGCTCC
>NW_009214519.1:0-438 GCF_000690835.1 Fulmarus glacialis
CCGGCCGCCTCCTCTTGTCCTCGGCTGTGTTTGCTCGGGTGTGCGCTCTGAAATTTCCCCCTTTTCGTCTAAGCTTTCTGCTCATGGCTGTCTGCCCCCCAGCCTGCCTGCTGCTGATCTGTCTGCGGATCTCTCTATGTGCCTCTCTCTGCTTCTAACCGTCCATTCATCCACCTCGCTTTTTCTTTTATTTCTCTTCATCCTTCCCTTTCCCTTTCTTTCCGGGTCTGCCCCCTGTTCTTGAAACATTGATGTATCCCAGTCATCTTGCCGGTGCGTTCATCTGCAACTCGCCGTGTTTTAATGATGCCAACTTTCTACAAACTTTAGCTTGGGGGGGTTGGGAGAGGGAAGTGCAGGAGACAAGAAGAGAGCCCCTCTCGCCTCCCCCAGACCCGCCTGTTGTGATCTGTCTCTCCCTCCCTCCCGAAGAAGCGG
>NW_009214519.1:469-1638 GCF_000690835.1 Fulmarus glacialis
GGAAGCAGGCAGAAGAATTTATAGAAGCTTTAAATGCGGGGCTTATAAAAATACCGAGGAATGGTCTTTGAGGTTTATGCACTCGTAAACTTTTGCTGATTGCTTCTGGGAAGTTGTCAGGCATTTAACACTGCGTTTATCTTACAGCGCAATGAAAACACATCTGCCCAGCGTCTCGTTACCTGGTTTAATTGTACCGCAGCCCTCTGCCACCGGCTCCACTCCGCTTGGGTCATTATTGCGGGAAACGAGCAGCCCGGAGCGGAGCTGCAGAAGGGACTGTGCCGGCCGCTCCGGAGCATCACCCAGGCTCCACCGTGAGCGGCCGGGCTCGAGAGGCATTTTGTTCTGCTCCCTACCTGGGAGAGAAGTTAAAAACCCCTTCCCTTTCCCCAGGGCTGGGCTTCCCGTTCGCTGAAAAGCCTCCAGGAGGAAGTATGCTTTCCAAATTATCCCTAAAGGCGCCCAGGAGCTGAATGCTGTCGAGGCAGATTTTAGACAGATGAAGGCAGCCTCTCTCTGCCTGCTCTGGGCAGAGGCACGGCGTGCCCGCTGCTGCAGGACGGCACCCGCAGCAAGCTGAGGGCTTGGGATCACCCGCAAGTTCCCGGTCCTACTTCCAGCGGCTCAGCCCCAAGTCCCTCCTGCCTCTGGCACACCGAGCCTGGGAAAGAGCGGAGCCGGGAGCCGAGCTCCCCATGCAGCGGGGGGCAGCCCCAGCTGCACGGTCTGCCCGGTTTTCCAGGGCTAAGTCAGGTGTCGGAGAGCGCTTTCGTTCGCCGCAGCTGCTTATGTATTGTCTTCACTCTTAGGCAAACTTTATTTAAGTTCAGGGTGAAAAAAAAACATTAAAAAGAAAGAAAATGACACCCCCCGTTGCATTCGCTCCTAGTGCAAACCACCTCAGAGGCGTCTGTCCAGAAGCAGCCTCGGGATGCCGGCCAATTCCCAGCCTGGGAAGTATTACCAGCATCAAACAGGAGCCCGGCAGCCCACCGGGGTCTGGGGGCCGCGTGTAGGGGAGGAGAAGGGGGCGATGCTCTCAGCCCCCGGGACGCCCGGCGCAGCATCCTGCTTCCTGGGGCCAGGGGTGTCGGGGAGCGGGCAGGGTGGTGGGACGTGGCGGGTACATGTGTGCAGCCAGCCTTGGAGGATATTTACGTGGCGAG
>NW_009214520.1:0-7163 GCF_000690835.1 Fulmarus glacialis
ATCAGGGTACACTGTACACCAGTGTCTACAAGAGCCTTATACTGCTATGGGTCTGATGTGCCAGGCCATCAAATCCACACAGTCCAGTAAACCCGGCTGTCCCTCTCCTCTACCTGGCTGGAGGCAGGGCCCTTCTAGTTCTGGTCATCGTATTCGCTACTCACTCCTTGTAAATACGAATCAGAAGTCCCTTCATTAAGATCAGGAGTAAGATCAGCCCTTCTGCTCTGTCTGAGGAACTGCCCACTGGAGACTGGAACAGCAATTTTCCTGGAAGAACCCCCTTGTGTGATTGTTTTTCCTTGCAACTCACGTACTTGTGCATGTCGTAGGGCTGAGGTAGATTTTCCATCCCACTTCCTCATGTCCTCTCTGTGGTCACGCAGGTAAAACCACAGGGCGGCCCATGGTGTGTACCCACAATATCCTCCCTCTTGAGCAGAGGAACGCTTACTCCTGGTCTGCACAGGTGGGGAGTAGGATCTATCCTCTTTGAGTTGCTGGACCAGTTTCTCAGCTATTTAGGAGTAAGACACCTGGGCCAAAGAGCATGGCACTGAGTGGGTATATCACATCCCCTATCATGCACCAGCCTCTGGGAAAATCAAACAATACAATGGACTGTTAAAGACTACACTGAGAGCAATAGGTGCTGGGACTTTCAAACATTGGGATACACGTTTAGCAAAAGCCACCTGGTTAGTCAACACCAGGGGATTCTCTCCCCCACCCCACTGGGGGGAAGTGAGTGAGCAGCTGTGTGGTGCTTAGTTGCCAGAGGAGGTTAAACCGGACAGCACTGCAGAACACCATTTCAGGACTTCTGATATATATGCACAGATCATGAAGATAAGAAGACATAACCCTTCAGAACGAGAGACTTAACATTAAAGATTTCATGGACAGGAAAACAGAAACCTTTACTCTTACTGCTCCACCCTGATCTATGAAAGTCTGCCGACAAATTGTAGTTAGTGGCACGAAATCTGCTATCAGAGCCAGTGGTACAGCTGAGATCCCTTCATTGCTGAAAGAAATCAATAACCAGCACAAATGCATGCAGGCACACACACATATACAGAATCTACTCGCAGCAGAGTAGATTTTAACTGCTGGTCTGCTAGGAATTGAGAACACATGCTGAGAGGTTGTGAGAAGATGGCATTGGAGTAATACTAGTCAACAACCATCAGCAAAAATGACAGACATTATGCATTCATTTGTAGGTATTGCAAGCACTGTACAACAGCTCTGTGTTATTATTATTAATTATTTCATGACTCCCTGAGCAAGGATCTCACTATAAAGCAATTAAATTCGACTAGCTCATTGGAAAACAACTCAGGAGAGTGATGCAGCTCCCAGAAATGCCAGCACCCACGCTTACACAATGACCTAGATTAACCGGTTAGTATTTCCTCAAATTATCAGCAATGCCTAAATTACCAGGGTTAAAGAAGAACCCCAAACATTCTTTTTGAAATTCAGTGTTAATAACAATCATAAGAGGCAGTATTCAGTTTACTTTATTATGAATTTGTGTATTATACAACAACTATTTAGTTACCCTTGCAGGGAAAAAGAAGTGGACTGAGCAAATCCTGATATTTTAGGGAACAAGCCAAAACCCACATGTTCTTTTACAATCCAGTGGCTAGCTTTTTAAACAAAATACACATAATCGAATTCTGTACACTGAGGAATTTTAAAATCAAAGAAATGTGGAAACAGAGCTTTAACATTCAAATAGGTCAAGATCTATCAATTACACCGTAACTGTATGCAAGAAGAATTTAATGACCTTGAATACAAGTTGATACGGTAAATTTTAAAGCGTGCAAGAGAGTATGAAAGGGAACGTCTAGGAATTCTCAGCAATAAAAACCAACACAAGGTCAGCTAGTCTATAACCTGCCCACCGGTTTTGTATTACTCACTTGTTTGAAGTTTACAAGGCTCATTTTTTTCACTGCTGCCATCATAGATTGCTTCTATGTGTCTGTACCACCGGACAACATGGATATACTGGTCCACAGGTGGCCCCGAAAACTTTCTGAATACCTCCACATCTGCATGTGAAAATGTGAACCCCTGGATATAACTACGAGTGCTCAGGTACTCGTTCAAAGCCTTCACCCTGGCTTCCTCTTCACTAATGCTCAGAATAAAACTGTAGCTGGAAGCTGTAAAGAGAGGCACAGGACATTTGGTCAGCATTAAAAGAAGGAGATCCCATGACCAAAACATATCCTTACACTATACATCTCCCCCTCTAAATTACCTTTGGCAACTAACAAGAAATTTGAGAAAAATGTATTTAATACAAGCTACTGAATAACTATATTTTTCCTATTAATAGGATTATGTTCATGCTGTGACAAGTTTTTTGGAGACATCTTCAGAAAGAGTAATAAGGACAAAAGCACAGGTCCTTTTCATGAAGAAATATTATCTACTTGAAATTGGAGAAAATTCTTCACACACAGCAAACCTAATCAGTCACTCTTTTCCATGCTGCTAAAACACTCATACTGCAAATACTTAATATGATTAATTTCATACACTGTGGATAGGCTGCGAATACGTCTACTGAATTTGAGCATATCCTTAAATCTTTGTAGGACTGGTGCCCACATGCAAGCTCCCAGCGTGATGCTCAGTTACTCCTACTTGCTCTAACAACTCAAAACTTAAGCTGTTGCTGTATATTTCCATACTTCTCCTATACCACTTTCTCTCCTCAGACATTAGAATATTTAAAATTAGTAAGATCTACACAAATGAACAGAAAGGATATTAGATCATGCTCCTCCCTCACAATTTTTTAATTCCACAATTTATTTGTCATACAGGCAAAGCAGGTTCAATTGTGTTTCATCTTTACAAATGTAGGGACAGGGAGGAAGCAGCGGAAGGGTTCTGTGACTTGGTGGGGATGCTCACAGTAACAGCAAGCCCTGTGCAAGTCAGTGGGTACGAAGCAGTGTGGAGGTTACGGCATCTGGGCTAGCGCTGACATTAGGTAAACCTAGCATTCATATTTTCCTGCAATGACTCAATGTTTGTAATTCCATTCATGTTCAAAGTACTGTATAAACATTAAGCCGATATCCTGCTTAGGTAGTCAGCCAAAAAAGTAATTTAGGATGTAGTCAAGGTCATAGCGCAATGAAGTGAGAGAGACAGTGTGAGTACACCTGTCCCTGCTCCCAAACCCCGACACAGACCACTGCCACAAGTGTTGCTTCTTACACTAGTGCGAACATCTTCTGCACAAGTAGTTCCCAAAGCAGTGGAGGTGGCCATAGACCAATGCTCTTGGAAAGGGAAGGATGAAAGGACGTGGGGAAGCGATGGCTAGGAGAGGATGTGAGGAACTGCAGAATTGAAAAGTTTTTCCAAATATCATCAGTTAAGACTTTATGAGCAGCTCATTTCCTATATGGAAATCAATTATTAAAATATCCTACAGAAACTCAGGATGACAGGGACATGGCAGCTAGATACCAACTATGTTTGTGTTTGACTCAAAATTGAGTGGCATACCAGCAGAACTAATAAAAAAGATCAGTGATTTAAAAAAAAAAAAAAAAAAAAAAAAAAATCAAAGCTCACAAAAGATATTTAAATTCATACAAAAAAGCCAAGTCAGATTCATGTAAAGTCTCAATCCTTCCCAAGGGCTATTCTTGTAATTGTTCAGTATAAATAAGGAATAACAAATAAATAATGGTTTATAACTAGACCTTATGGGCTTGCCTTACCCAGCTGAATAGGATTCAGCTTCGGCTCACATAGTTAATTTTACTATAAACTTTTCAGGCTCCTAAATATTTACTGATGTTTATCACCATAGAACTTCACGTTTATACACATGAAATAGTTATGTTCATTAACTATGGAAAGCTAAGACATAAGTCTTCCTTGAATGTGAATTTTGTATCCATGAATCATATGAGGGAGAAGGCCAAAAAAAAAGTATCACAGGAATGATCTGTGTAGAAATGAAACTATATCTCAAAGAAAAGATCTTTAAAGATCTATTCAAGGAAAGCAACACTCAATTTGCAAAGTATTATTAGGGTTATTATGACCATTATTCACACACCAGGCTGCTAATGGGAAGCAAGTCAGCGTATCTGAAACAATATAAGTGCTTTCCAACCACATCTGTAAACCAATCTAAAAGGGAAGTTGCACAAACTTACACACAAATACAACAAAGATGACAGAACTTGTACAAGCTAATTTTGTTGAGGAGAGATGGCAAATACTGTCTGTGAATGTCGGTACCAGCTCAGCCCTGATAAGCAGAGCAGCCAAAATTACTTTGAACAATCTTGGCACACACATTAATACCTCAAATTCTAAAGTTTGACGTTATGTCTAGTTGCAAGAGCACCAGCAGACTTGAAAGAGTAATACATCAAAGAAACCAGCTAGCCCAGGGGACCTAACAGGAGTATGTCTTTATGTTGAGACTGATCACTGACTCAAATTCAGCCCAAACTCACGTCCATGACTGCACACCATAGCAAGCGCGGTACAGCATGAACACACTTGAGCAGCTGTTGACAGGGTTTCTCAGGGCGCAGCAGCAGCTGAGCCGCAGCAGTCTCGAGCTCCCAGCAGGCTCACTGTACCAGTATGATCTTCCCACATTGGTTTCACAGGCTGTGCTGAGCTCCAAACTTCCTTTTCTAGAGTGATGGCTACTTTTCAAACCATGACAGCTAGCTTAAAGCTAGCACAGCTGTGTTCTACTCTCTGCTGCAGTCACAGGCAGAGATACAAGCCAATTCACCGTGCTTGAGACAGTGCTGAGTGATCAGTGCAATTCTGAAACACCTCTGAGCATCCTATTTCAATACATAGAGGACAAAATCATTCTCGCTTCTGGCATTCTTGTGAATAGCTCCAAACTGGACTGAACTAACAAAACAAAAGCTCTTCTTCTGAACCGCAGGGTGCTCTCCTGGGAAGAAAGAATGAATATGGTAACACTGTCTTTTGGAAGGCAGTATACCGCAGGACCATTTCTTTTCAAGCAAAAGAAATCAGTCAAAACTTTCTTTACATAAATGTCTGTTCCGATTTCATTTATATCACTACTAAAAACAAGAGTAGCAAACCTACAGAATCTTGTTTTTCTGTGATTTATATCCTGCACCCTCAGTTCCCCCCCCCGCCCAGTGTCTCGCAATGACTTTAATTCATCACATACTCCCACTGAAATATTTTCTGGTACCTCCTAAGTGCTTCATCCCCTCTCCTCATACACTTCAGTATCCCCATCCTCTTGTACAGCTCCAACCCATCTTTGCTCAGTCTGCCAACTGTGTACAAGAGGCAGCCCACTGTCAAATGTAATTAATACCAGTCAATGGATTCAAAAACTATTGAGGGAGAAGGGCCAATGGACACATATATGTCTGAGCTGCTTTACACCTATTGCTTTAGGAAACCAGGCTAAGAAACAGCCCTTCTCTCTGACTGCAATTTTTTTCCCCTCCCAAAACAACAATTACAGTTGCTACTACTCTACTCAGTTGCATTAGGAAGTGTCTTCCTGACAACAGAAACGCAGGAGTAATACAGAGCTGTTGCATAACAATGAATTTTAACTCATGTGAATGGAATGATCCGTAGACATTAAATCATGTCACTCAAGGGCAACTCCGTTCAGAAAATAAGCACTGAGCACGAGTATTGGAGAGGTAGCAAAATAACCTTGAAAAATCTTAAGAATGAATGTTAATAATGTAATGCTCGCCCCACATTAAAAAGTTGTTTCAAAAAAATTCCAATGTAGACATTAATACAGTTCTCATACAATAATTGCCGGTGTACGATCTCTTTCGGCGATATAATTGTCACACATTCTTCTTTCCATGCATGGAATGCTTCAGAGACTACTAAAGGACACTGGGAATTTGTCTGCAAGACTGCAGCAACACACAGACTCAAAGGCATAAGATCACTTCTACATTTTATTTGCACAAAAAATACCTTCTGAAGTTTGATCAAGATGTGTAACCCACACAATATCAAATTTGATGGAAATTTTTCACTTTTATTAACTTGAAAATGAAAACCTCTGTTCCTTGAAGGTGTTGACAGCAAAGTAAATACAGAAAAGCCATAAAGTAGGCAGTAAGCTAGCTGACACAAAAACAGGGAGTTACTTTGCTTCAGGGAAAAATTAGGTTTCCTGGGCTTCCCTGAACCTGCTAACCTTGTCAGTCATAATTAGATGACAACTGAAATGTTCTGGGATTTCTGCAGAGGCATTCTCTGAGAAGAAATCTTAGACGTTTCTGAATATTTTAAAATGTCATTTCTCTTCCAACTTGGCTTTCACAGATTTAAAACAACTCATAAAAGATAAGTGTAACATGCCTCATTATTAATATGGCTCTAAATCTGCCATTTATCATTCTGGCTGGCCACTCCGGTAGCTTTGGAAAGAAATCCAACTATCTGCTCAGCCAAGACGAATTACCCTTTTCCACAAAAATTTCAGAAGAACTGAACCAATGCAGCTGTCTTGTCTACGCAAGATACAGCATACACACAGAGAGACAGACAGACAAAGGACTTTTCAAAACTCACACATGAGGATCAAGAGGCTTTTAGCAGAGCAGGGATTTTTAAGACAGGAGTATCCCACCAAGGAAGAGCTTGTCAGTCCTGTTCACTTTAGCCCTGTGAATTCCAATTCCACTTTTCCTGAACTGAAACTAAATGTAACAATCACAATTTAAGTAAAAAGCAAATACCATTTGCCCATTAATAAACTTAACTAAAAAGTTTCTTAAAGTGCTCCCGAACTGAGCCTTTGGTGGGGTTTTTCCCCCCCTACCTTAACTAAGATTCTGAAAACACATCTGAAAAAGCCCGTCCCTTGACAAGAATAAATGTTTCTGGACTCCCTTACATAGAAATGTTACTTGTGATAAACAGAGAGGAAAGTAAACCTCAGTAACAAAGAAAAAGGGGCAAATCTTTGAATCTACAGATCTTTAACTGGAATGACAGAAATTTCCAACCCTTTACATACCATAATGGTATTTCATACTTGTATGACTGGTATTCCAAGTTTCTATTTGCTGCAGTAGTGCCAAAAATTATAGGACTACCCTGGCCCTCCTTCCATATGGAAG
>NW_009214520.1:7191-7723 GCF_000690835.1 Fulmarus glacialis
AAATAAGTCTGGAAAAGTCAAAAAGTTCAGACACGAGTTCAAGGGAGAACATAGATGACTAGGAAAGACAGTAAGGGAGACAGAGGCAGGTGAAAGAGGGCAGACGATGCAGCGATAAGCACACAACTGACTAAGCGGTCTGGCAGCCACCTAACATCTCTTCGAACCCATCAAGCTGGAGAACAGCTGTTTCCAAACTTCAGTACCGAGAAGCTCTGAGTTTTTTCCACAAATCATCATGTGTCATCATTAATCTTTACATTAGAGGCGAAGCACGACGTGGATCGCCTCCCATGGTCTTGCAAGGCACCGGAGGTCCTCTGATCCATAGATACCAGTGTGAGAGGTGCAACCAGCACCTATAGATCCACATATCCCACTACTCCATATGCGTACAGACCCAGTCACACTTCGAACTCCTCGCTCCTGACACCCTGAAGCGGCATCAGGAGCTGCTTTACGTGTCACCCACCACCGAGGGACACAGGCGACCTCCCCAGGGGCACCCACCCAACAATGGGCGCGGGGGGGG
>NW_009214521.1:0-5259 GCF_000690835.1 Fulmarus glacialis
CCCGGGCGCTGAGCGCCCGCCCCGGCTGCCACCCCCGCAGGATGCTGCGCATCCCCCCGCGCCCCGCCGGGAGTTTGGGTAGCCCAGAATGATCATCTACCCTAAACAGCGAGTTTGGGGAGAGTCAGGAAGCCAGGCTGGCGTGAGGGCGAGCCAGCATCTTTGCAGGGAAGTTTTGGCAGCTGACACCCAGCTCACTCAGCCTCCATAGCACGTCTTTGCAGTTCAACGGTTGTGACTTTATATAAAAGTCCTTCTTTGGAAAGCAAATCAGTAAATGCAGCTGGGACATTAGCAGTGGAATCCTACAAATTTGCCGGTGAATTCCTGGCACCAAAACCACACAAACATACACACAATCGTGTGTAACCTCCCCTTACATGTTGCCTTATGGATTAATATTTAAAGATCTGACAATGCTGGGTCGGTTGACCAGATGAGGGATTTGATCTTCAGCTGCTGTGAACTGTAGCAAGAGGACAACACAGACAGCAGCTCGAAATGGTTAGCAGGTACACTGGAGGCACTGTGCCATGTGTGTGCTTGCCATCGTTTTCCTGGGCACCTTGGCTCCTTTTTGAGAGCTCTTGTTTGTAGCACAACACCAAAAGAGCAGCCCCTGGTTTTGCAAGCAAGGGAGAGAGAGCAAGAAAGGAAATCTCCAGAGAAATTACATTTTGCAAGTGTAACTATGGCAAATACTTGCTGGCTCTCCCCCTAGTTAGCCTGCAGCCATCCAGCTAGTTTGAAGGGTGTCATTTTAACCACAAAAAGCAAGAACCTGAGATAACAATCTCTCCCCTGAATCTCACCTGGATCTCACTCCTATCTGATCTCTAGGCCAGAAGGAGATCAAAGCGGGACAGAGACATCATGACACCCTACAAGCTCTGCCTCCCCTTGCCTGGCTTAAGAGCATCTGCTCTCACATCCTCCTTGCCAGCTCTCCCTGCCATCACACAGGACATTCCCCCAAACTGTCACGCAGAGCTGTGCAGGCCCTGCCTTAGTGCCAGTGATGGCGAGCCTGCCTGCTTCTCCTGCTTCTGTTTCACTGCTACGGCGTGCCTTGCCCAGGTACCCCTGCCAGTGAAACCTGCGGCATCTTTGAGGAGGAGGATTTCAGCTCTGCACATGCAACGATGATGAGCTTTAAAGGATCTCCACCATAAGGTACCTAAATCGGACCATAGCTGTCTCCCAAAGGACACATGAGAACCGGTGCAATCCTGGCTGCCCCAGAAGGCAGGAGCTGAACAGACTCAGCTGGTCCCCTCAAGCCCTCAAGCCCCCAACTAAAACACCAGCTCCTGGGCCTGTTTGAAAACTATAGGATGTCCCAGGTACTTGCCGGGATAAGCAACACACCTGAGTTTCTTCAGAAACACCCTCCACAGGGAATTGGCTTTCTTCACATGAGTTGATTTTTATACGTCTTTCAGCCAGCTCAGCGGGCTGAGGGCACGTACCAGCACCTAGGGACAGCGCGGGTGTTTCTAACACATTTGAAGGGCTCAGAGCCCTACCAATGGAAGACATTCATCCTTATACCCTGTCTGACTAATAGGATGCACAATAGGATAAGGTGTCTCTTTAAACACTTTCCAATGTCATTACTTTCATGGCAATATCCAAGTACTTCAAGAAGCCAAATAAGAGTCAGTGCACGTAAAGAAATCAAGTTACAACTTTAAAATAGACTGGAGAATATATACTTTCTGTCAAGGGTTTCATTAAAGATTAGCTGATCACACCCTCTCAGCTGAGTTTTTGACTTGCGGTATCCCTGCCAATCACCCTCTGGCCAGGTCAGATCCTGCTGCAGACTATTCCTGTCCTGTGGAAATAAACCTGTGGGAAATGAAAGCTAATACTGCATAGTTTATTTTCAGACAGATGTAATATCTCCAGAACTACTCTTTGGATTTTGACACAAGTTTTAAAATAGGATTCTCAACCTGTTGTAAGTAAAATGGGAAAATAAATCTATCATTGTGGCAGAAAGTATGGAGGAGGAAAACTTTTTCTGAGAAGCACTTTCCTTTCTGTAGTCCCTCCCCTTGCTCAGGGGTCAGAGCTGCTTGTACTCCCTTTCCCTTGAGCCACTATTTAATTAATTTAAAAGAGACCCCAGATGCACTCGGGAAACCCCAAATGTCACAGATGGCAGAACCGCAGCATCGCTGTTGGGAAGCAGGACTGTCTTCTTCCAGCTTGGCCAATGGCTGGAAAGAGGTCCTGCCTCAAGCTGGGTGGGTAATATCTTTCAACACGTGCTTAGCAAGCAAAGTGAGAGGCAAGGTCTCCTTTTAATATCTGGGACTGGAAACTGGCTGAGCTGCAATGTTCAGAGGTCAGCCCATGGCAGGAGCTTTGCCAGGAGTCTGCTTTGTGCCCCTGTCCTGCCAGAGGCAGTTGGGATACCAACACATCCCAGGGACTGAATCCATTTCGGCACGTGTGTTGGAACCCTGTGTTGAATCCTCCTCTGTGTGTTGAAACCCTTAGATTCATTTTTTGTTTAATTACCCACCTGGTACTAAATACTTCGAATATAATGTGAGGGGAATCTGGTTTACACAGGTCTTTTTTTCCCCCTTCATCAATTCTGCTGAGTGTCACTCCTGCCTCAGGGGGACTTTAGAAATAAATGCAAAGACTGAATCTAATAGTCATGGATGCATCTCATGGGATTGACTGTAACATATTTGCCAGCCTTAAAGTCTTTTCAAAAGTCTGTAAAAGATAACATTTTCTTGCATTTTTTTTTCCAATTACCATGCTAATTGGTTGTCCCAGTTGTGCAGATTGCGCTGGGGCAGGAGGTGTTCCGATTATTCCCTTTGTTTATGGTATTAGACTTAGACTATTGTTGATCTTATTGTTCTTATTTGTAACATGTTTCCCTCGCTAGGACAGTAATTGTGTCAAGCAAGTTGGAGTCCAATCTGCAGAGCTGAATGTTCAGAACTGCAAAAGAAAGGCTCCAATTTTTCAAGCAGCGGGCGTATTACTCCTCCACTTGGATTATTAAATTCTAATTATAGCCTGTTGATCCAGTTACAATGTTGTTTGTAAATCTAAATACAGTTCTCTAAAGCCTGCACTGATATGCATTTTATTTCTTAACCTGTTGATGCTTGGTAAAAAAATACCAGTTTGCCTAATTGAGCAGGTGGAGGTTAGCTTGCTCCCCATCAAGCTCTCTTGTCCTCGACTCTATTCCTTTCGATGTGTTTAGGAATGAGCACTTAACAGAATGGATAGCACAACCATGACCAGTGCCATTTCACATGATGCCTTGGTACCTGCAGACTCACCAGAGCTGGGGTCAGGAAGAAATTTTCGCTTAGGTAAGACTGGCAAGGACTCACGGGCTTTTTGGGTGGAGGGGAAAGGCAGTTGGGTTTGGTTTCTCCGTTCTTCGGGCAGATACCCAAGTTCTTCTGGGAATGGCACCTTAACAATTCCCTCTTACACTGGCAATTCCTTTAGTCCCTTCTTTTCTTTTCCTGAAAAGTTTTCTGCATTTTGGCCTCTTTTACAAGAGAGTTCTGGTTCGTCACCCCATGTGAGAAGGTGTTTTGTAGGGTGCATTGTGTGTGCAGTTGGGTTGGTTGAATCCACATACAGTGACTTCATATAAACGAAGCATCAATGAGGCAGTCATCTGTGATGCCGTGACGAAACTCTGTGCCTTCCAAGCCCTTTTCTTTCCTCTGTCTTTATGAATGTTAAATGCAAGGAAAGCAGAGATGCCTGAGCCAAGTAGTGTGAGCAGCAGCAGTTCCCAGGAACTGGTGTGTTCTGGATGGCTGAAAGTCTTTGCAGCTCTGTGCTGTTAGTGCACCTGCAGCATCCTCCCTCACCTGTAAGAGTAGAAATTACCGTAGTGGATGATTGCCTGAGTCCATAAACCCTGCTCCCATCACAATGTTATTTTTTTTTCCAAGCCTTCTTTTAAGCTCCAGCACACTTGTGTGCTCAGAGTGCTCACAAACACCCAGCACAGGCTTTTTGCCAGGTTTCACATGCACTCGGTGAGGTAGCCCACCGTGGCTTAACTGCTGGGCATGGAAATCACCAGGCACACACTCAGGATTGCCACTAAACCCCGGAGGGCTCCTCCTGGAGCCAGGCAAAGCTCCAGGCAGTCAAGCATTGCAATATGTCACGATAGTGGGAAGGGCTGGGAAGGGTTGTGGATGTTTTGACAGGTGGTGGTGGGGGGGGAATTAGCCCAATTCCTCCTTTCATCCTTGTCACTCAGAATCCACTGGGGAAGGAAGGAAGGGAGCTGCCCCTCCTGGTAGGGAATAAAGTGAAGGTCTCAGACAGATTTTCCACTGAGATCGGTGCCCAGGAGAGCTCTGACAGGGACTTGGGATACAGATGTCCGAGCAACGGGCAGCCACAGCAGGTACCACCCTTCTCCATTGATCCTTTCCCATGGGCCCAACAAGGAATGTCACCGGAGTCCGGGGGGTAAAGCCTGCCTCCTCCCCTCCAAATAGCATCTGAGCTTGCAGGCTTGGCCTGGGTAAATGTGGAGCAAGGAGGATAAGGACTGGGAGACAACCAGGACGGTGACTGGGATGGGGATGGGGCGGGGGGTGGAGTGGGAAGTTTTTTGGAGGGCTGAACTCTCCCACGCACACATATCCACGCTGAGATGTGGAAGGCAGGGAGGTGCTCCCTGCTCTTTACCTGCAAAGCCTGGTGCCCTGGGGGGGCACAACCGTCGAGCTGTGGGAAAGGCCTGACTGTGGCTGTGCTTGCATCTCTGTGTCCTCTTTGGTGGGGACAAGAGGGCTCTGTCTCCTCTGAATCTCGCCAGTGCCCCCACGAAGGTATGAAGGAAACTTTCCACTTCTCAAATGGCTGTGACTTTAACAGGAGCAAAACTATTGAGCCTAGGGTCTATGCCAGGGAAATGCCGAGCCTGGCTGCAGGAGGGTGAGGGGGCTGCTTCTGCTACAAGGACTGAGGCAGCAAATCTAGCCCTCCGGTCTGGGCAGAGTGCAGGGTAGTACCCTAATTGCTGGGGCGAGGGCTGGCTGGGGCAAAAAGGCTCCGCTTTTCCCAAGGGACTGACTGCTGGATCCCTGGGCTCCGCGATCTTCATTCCTCCTGGAAGAGCCTCCTTCCCCCACCCCCGTGCGCATTTAATGGGGAGAAAGAGGCTCTTCCTGCGTTTAGGCGTTCCCAGCTAGAGACCTGGGAGGTGAGGGAAGGACCCTCGCTCGGCCCCAAGGAGAG
>NW_009214522.1:0-25784 GCF_000690835.1 Fulmarus glacialis
CTTCCTCCTTCAGCTCTGCCACTCCATGTCTTGGTCCTGTTACTGCTCTCCATGGGAGACGTTCTCCTGCATCCTGTGCCAGATGGACCTCAAATACCACCAAATCCCAACAGCCCAATTGGATGTGTTCTGCACAACGGTAATGAACAGGCGCTGATTTTGAAAAAGTCAGACACGACAAGTTTTCTCTAGGATCAGACATTTCCTTCCAAATCACTGGGAGACAGCAGAGAGATCTCAAAGCCCTGTGTCAATAGTCACTTTTTGGACAAGCACAATGTTTGAAGGAATCTCAGCCCAAGAGGTGAAATCTCTTCTCTAGACATATTGCAAAAAGCAAATCGTCATCAACCCTAAAATCACTAAGGCAATACAGCAAGTGCTAAACTGTGGCTTCAGCATGGAATAGCTGATCTTTATTGAAAGGCAAAAGGTTTAAGGAAACCAGGTGGACCATACTATACAAGCCGTGGCCAGTGCTGGCTGTCTTCTAACAGGTAAGAGTTTCAGTCACATGACAGTTTAACAGAGAAATTGGAAACACTGAAAGCTAACTTGGACAGAAAAACTCACAATCCAAAGCTGCTTGAAGTCTCTCCAGCTTCAGACAAACTTAACGTCTTTGTTAGAAGGTGCAGGAAGGCTAAACAGCCTGATGCCTCCCAGGTGGGCACAGGATTTTATCATTCCTCCAGCTTGGCCCAGTCCTGCAGATTTTCTTTCCCTTCCTCCTTGTTTTGGAGGCAGAATGCCTTCTCTTTGCAGCACCTCACCATCTGGTCCAGCCCAAAGGTACATCTCTGCTTTATCAGTTCAGCACCTCTTTTCACATTTCACTTGAAAATGCACATGCTAGATAAGGAGAAATTTCTTCCAGATGTCAGGAACTGAACATGAACACATCCTTGTACAGAGAGAGGTGATATTATGTGATGGGAACGTTGTGGTATAATTAGAAATAGCAAAAAGTCTTCTTTTAGAGGTCGGTGTTTAACTCTCCGTCAAGACTTTTTAAGTATTTAATGCCTCTGCAGTATTCCCTACCCTAACTATGCCACCCAGAATTTGTCTAAATAATGGAAGTCTTGGGAATATTTCAGAAATATGGTCTATGTATTGAAGAATGACAAACTGCAAAGATGATAAAGACAAATCTCCCTTAAATCCAGCTTGGTCCTAGAGTTTGACCTGCCCACCTCAAAGGGAGCGCCTTCCCCCCAGCAGCTTCCCCTAAGGGACCTGGGTGCACCTCACCTCGAGACATCAACTCAGCGGTCCTGCCTGTGGGTAGAGGAACAAAGAGACATCCTCCATGTTGTGGCTACAAACTCCAAGTTACACATGTGGGGCATTTTCTAGATGCAAGGCATGTTTACTCGGCTCCTTGCCACTACAACTTTCCTTGTACAATGGGAACAAAAAAAATGCACCCCTTGTTCCAAAATCCAAGTGCGGAAAATGCACATGACTGGATGATCGCTGCCATGGTAGTGGTTTATGACTTACTACATTTAGCCCGGTTCTTTGTAGCTGCGTGAATATATATTAGTCTGCTTTGTATGAGACTAAGTCTGGTTTTGATTAGGCTTGTAGAGAGCTGTCAGAAAGTCAGACTCGAGCAAATAAGCCCCTGTAGGTTCACTTGGAAAAGCCCATAAAATGTCTGCTGTTCATTTAAATTAGGCTCAGAAAGAAACACAAACCTGAAAGCTGCCAGTGTTTATATATTTGATTAAGAGTTTTTTTTCTTGGGGGGTAGAGGAGGCTGGGAGAGGAGTTATTCTGGGAATGAGCCTAGTCAGAGAGCAGCCTTGGGCCCAGACCCTCATTCCTGCACACAAAGCGAAGGCAACCTGAGCTATAGTACACCCAGAATAAATCCCTCCCTTGAACCAAAGCCCAGCAGTGGAGGAGCAGCACAGCTACTCTTGTAGTCACTTCTGAAACCATTATTGTGGCAGTGGCTAAAGCAAGTTCTGGGAATACTTTTTTATACATGGCTTGCTTAATTGCAGTTTTTCTACTCATCTCTGAGCCTCAGTTGAGGAAATCTGCCTGAGCTGCAACCCAGACGGCAAGGTAAGATGGCTCATGGCACCTGAGCTCCTCCAGGGCTAGCTCAGGTCTTCCCATGGGGCTGCCATCCCCGGAGCGTGGTCTCTATCCAACACACAGATGCCCCCATGTGCAGTGTCGTTTCTGCCTGTTTGCAATGGATATGCCAACCGGCCCCTTTAGCTTGTGCTTTTTTTTTGCCTTTCTTTTTCCCTAAGTACCCACTGGTTTAAATATCTGTGCTTTAGCTGTCAGGGCCTCTCCCATGAGCTGGGGATGAGGTCTGCACTCCCAGCCTGGATGATGACATTGATCTGTCATCTTCAACTCTCACTCCTTACTGTCTGAAATGCTACTTACAGTTGGTTTTACTTAGGAGGCATCGCCTGAACCCCCTGCCTCTGCTGTTTCTGAGATGAGCAGGCTGGCTGCTCCCTGCCATGCACACACATGTGCATCCTCAGCTCTCCCACACCCCTGGATCACGCATTCTCCATATGAAGATAACAGGCTCAAAACTTCCCTTCGTTGCCTGCCTCTGCCTCATCTGGGTCCCACAGGCTCCAGCGCGTCCCCTCCCCATGTGTGGAACCACGGCTGTCCTCCAGAGCCTTCCTCGAGGTGCCTGCCTGCGCACCTTCTGCCACAGCCCTGTATCTCGGGTAACAGGCTGAGAAATAAGTAGCTCTAAACAAAACTTGGATGTCCTGCATGCCTGTGTCTTTGACCACTGCTGATCAGCATTTAACTCCGCAGGGGAGGAATTGGTACCTTGGATCCCGGAGGAGGAGAATCTCTCTTTCTTTTTCTCTTTATTTCTGTCTGGCCATCCACCCAAATGCTTACAGAGATGTTGTAGCTGCTGCATCTAAGCAGCTAGAACAAAGTCCCGTGATGCCCACTGCAGGGTCCTTTGATTAGGCTTGTAGAGAGCTATCAGAAAGTCAGACTCGAGCAAGTAAGCCCTTGCAGGTTCACTTGGAAAAGCCCAGGAAACTGGGGGCAGTTTGGGAGTCTCTGAGTACTGAAACTTTCTATTAATTATTATTATCGTTGCTAGCAGGAAGGTGGGAAAGCGCTGGCCTGCTCAGCAGGGCAAGAGGCAGGTGCTGCCCTCGGTTTAATCAGAACCTCTTCCTTCCTGCCATGCCAGGGTCAGGCTGCATTTGGCTGGACACACATGTGCTAATCGTAGGAAGCAGTTAATAGGCACAAAGAATTATCTGTATCTTATCTAGTGTGGCGTTTTATTAGTTGTTCCCAAAGACTGAGGCTTTTCAGACTTTCATTTTAATTAGAAGGAACAGTTGCCAAAAGCAATTTCTCTAAGGCAATTTTCACTTTTCTGATATTATTACAAGGCCAGGTTAAAAAAAAAGATGATAAGAACAGCCCATCTATTCAGGTTCTGCGAAGTCTCCTGGATAGCAGCTGGGCGAAAAAGCCCTTGCGAAAACCTCCTGTCCTTAGCCCAGTCGAGTCTCCTGAGCAGCTTTGTTCCCTGTGTGCACTGTGTGCTTCAGGGAGACAAGAGGAGACTACCTTTAAGCATGTTCAAAATTAGGGGAAAAGTGTACAATTACCTGCAGGAACACTTAAAGACCCACTTGCGTTTCATAGGTGATTCAGGGAGGCTTTCTGCGTAGCGGCAATCTGCCTTTTGATCATATTCCCTCTAATCCTCCTTCCCTGCCTTTATTGCTCATAGGAATTCATGCATGTAAACACTCATCCAGCTGCCCGAGTTGTTTTTATTTATATTAGATGACAGAGCTGTTCGAACTGCACAATACCCGGGCACAGATAGTGACTGATGCCATGCAATGGGAAGGCGGGTGGGTCCACAGACGTCTCACGGGACGAGGGCAGCAGGTTGCACAGACAGGCTGCGTCTCCTGTGCAGACACATCGCCTGCGAAATCCAGTCCTGCTGCTCTGGCAGAGGTAAGAAACTGTCCCTGCCCTGAAGATTTTAGTCCGCAAGAGGCAAGGAGCTGTACAGTAGACAAAATGTGGAGGAAGAACCATGGGGAAAATAACCGTATCCTGCGGGTGCACAGAGACTTTTCTGCATTAACAGGATATTTCAGTGACAAAGGCAGCCCCGTACATGTCGCCTGCTTGGCTATTACTGGTTGTATAGTTCAGACACAAAGAGATGGCACCAAATCATCCCTAGCCTGGAGAAAGTCCCATCCAACCAAGGGAACAGGCTTCAAAGCTCTAGGTGGCCTGGGACTGAGAGGGAAACAGCACAAATCTATGAGCATCACAGAAAATACTTTCACAGAGGTATTTTGTCTGTGACAAGTACCATACACGCATTGTGGAGATGGTTATGATGTCCCTCAGGAAATTTAAGAGATGAACAAATATGACTGAGGAAAAAAGCATTTCTCAAGAAATGAGAGCCATGTCATTGATCAATCAAAAGGTCAGGAGTTAGACAACTTAAAAAATATTTCAATTTTATTTTAAGCTCTTGCTGCAAACCATCAGGTACACAAATTACATTCGTTTCATGAGGAATTTCTAGTATTTAATTCTGTTAATACTGGCAGAGACCTTCTGTCCCTATATGTACCTGAATGGTACCCTATATTTCAACAAGTTTATAGTGACACTCTTAGCATTTATTTCTTCTCTTGGCAAAGTGGATATAAATAGAGCTAAATAAGATATTTTCCTTTGTAACGTCATGCTCCAGGGAGCTTCTTTTATTGCTACTAAAACTCTGTAAGGTTGATTGGCAAACTCTGCTCAGGCAGCTTAATGAAGGCATCACCCTGCGGTAGGTCTTTCGTAACAGAGGAACACACCATGATGCATTACAGCACCCACAGACACCACTGTCAGGGTATGCATGCAAATGGATGTCCAAAGTTCATAATTTCTAAAATAACCGTGCCACCCATATGAAAGGCATTTCATATGGAAATGGATGGAAAATCAAGCGCCCACAAAAAAGTGTGTGCATGAACTGATGTTCTAGGGAAAAAGACTCATCAATTTGAATCAACTGAGTATAATAAAGCTTATTAATTGATCACAGATATTGAGCCACTTCCCACAGAGATGCTACAATGTAATTTATAAATGTATGATACAAAGCTCTAGTCAGGCCTTCTCCTGAATACTGTGCACCATTTCTAGTCATCTGTGCTCAAGAAAGATGGATTGAAGCAGAAATATACCCAGGGCCACCCAAACAGGATAATCAAGGGAATGAAGAGCCTCTCTCTTCAGAGAAGATGGAAAGATTTAGCTTTTTTTAGGCTAGAGAAACAAAAACTAAGAGAAGAGATGGCTGCTCTCATCAGTAGGGCAAATACCGAGGGAGGGAACAAGGACTTCTGCAGATAAAGAATGATACTGGCAGAAGAACAAAGAGATATAGCCTGGAAGTGAATAAATTTGGGCTGGGAATCAGAAGAAAACTTCCAAGCATCAGAGAAGTGAAATTCTGGAACAACGCTGCAAACAAGAGATAGAGCATGGTGCAAAACAGACTTGTTTTTAAAACAGCAATTAATAAGATTAAGAGCATGATTACCCAAAGCAGGGCACAGATTACCTGTGACAGCAGGGCTCCTTCCAGCTCTATCCTGATGGTTCAGGAGATGTGACTGACCCTGTCTTTGATTAGAAAATCAACAGAAGGTGCAGCTAAAGGCAGGGATTATGTTTCTGATTCAGAGACTTTGCAGAATTTATCAGGAAAACACCCCTTTTGGTCATAGACAAAAAGAAAAAGTAGAGCAACTTGCCAGCCAGCCATCACAACTGAACAATCTCTCAAAACATAACAATTTTGCAAGATGACATTTTCTTGAACTAGATAAGAACTAGAATTAATTAAAAAATGGACAAATGTTAAAAGTAGTTAATTTTCAATGTGATTCTCAGTTTGTTTGTTTGTTTTTCTTAAAAGCAGAAGTTCATTGAGGAGATCAGTCAGAATATGACCAGGTAAATACCATTCACATTAATTTTGAAAAATTTACCCCAAAAAACCCTAAACCCAAATCAGTTTCTCCAACAATGGATTGATAGTGATGTTCATCTCATCAGCCATACATCAGGATTTTTTACATCCTTGTCAGGCAGCAACCTTTAACAGATCAATCAGCAAGCTAATTCTCCATTTGACATCTGTTGATACTGCTCAGATCTGTAACATTTATACATTTATTTGCAAACCTCTCTTTGGCAATCAGCTTTTAAAACTGCAGTTAAAGCTAAAACCTGCTTTTTCTGTGCATAAGGCAATAGTGCCATCTCGTGGGAAATGCTCTGCTTCGTGCCTTATGGTGGGCAAAGCAGCTTGGAGCCTTTCTTCACACAAACATCTCCTCAAGAAAAATAGATGTAAATTCTTTTTTTTTTTTAAGTTGGCTCCATTGGGTTAGCACATAAGCTTTCATCTAGAATGCCCATTAGCCTTTTCTGGGTGCTGTGGTAAGGTTTTGGCTCTGCTCCAAGCTGCCCTCCTACAAACCGTGGCCCCAGCACCCTGTTCAGGTACAGCCCAGGAGAGCCCAGGTCCTGTGTCCTGCTGGGGCAGCAGGGAGAGCACCCAGCCCAGCTCCGACTCTGCATCACCCAGCAAGACCAGCCTCGCTGGGCAAGCACGTGCCATGAGTCCTTAGGTCCTCTGCACGTGCGCTACACACACACGGTTGCCAGTCACATCTCATCCCTGCTTCTCCTATCAACATTTTCGGTCCTTTTCGTCTGATTTTGTGCCTCTTTACCTTTTTAATGGCTTTTTACTTCAGTCTCTGCAGAGCCAAAACACAAACAGCACTTCACATGCCGGAGAGCACTGGAAACCTTTTTTACATTTAAAATGTCATCCATCTTACCGAGAGAAAACAACGAGGACTCATCTGTTTCTTCCATGAGCAGTGGAAGAAGTGTGCCGAGGAACAAGGCCCTTTCTTCCAGCGAGCTCCACGTGCACGGCTCCTTGGTGAAGAAGGGAACTGATTAACCCAAACTGGCTTCCTTTTACACAAAGAGGTGTTAAACAGAAACCAGCTGCCTGCTTCAGCCTCCAGCCTTTTCTGCAAGGCTTCTCCTCCTCCTGCCACTGCTCTGCCATGACTCCTCAAAGGCTTTAAGGGCTCTCCCGCCAAAATTACAGCAGGCTGTGACCCCATCTGGGCTCCAATCAACCTACTTCTTTATAAGCAAATAAGGGTAAAACCCAGCATAGTTTTTTTTTCTAGATCCCTGATAAAGGTGGTGAGTTTTGGACCCATCAGATAGATATTAACCAGAAATAGGAATTAAATAGGATCCTTTATTCATAGCAAGTTTCCTCTTGCAGCCTGCACTCAGTGGTTCAAGACACGCTCGCTCAAGAATGAATCTCAGGCTGGTACTTCCATGATGCTGTTGGTTCAGCATTACCAATGAAGCCAAGCGTCAGGAAAAAGGGTGAAAGATTACCTTCACTTATCATTTGTACACTCTTGCCAGTATTATAAAATTGGTATTTGTATTTTATAATACCAGTATTACAAAATGAGAAGAAACTGTCACACCTATCTGTTTCGTCTTCCTGTACGAGGCTCTAGGGTTTCCCTGGACTGTTTTACACGTAGTGTAAGACAAACACGCACTCCCAAGCTTAAAATTCCTGTGATGGACAATCTATCACAACTCTCGATAAACTGTGCCAGTCCAGTTACAGCACTATCAACAAAAAAGACCACAAGCTTACAGAGAACAGATGTCACTTTGACGTTTAGCATCAGATGTCCATTTGCAATAACAGCAATTGAGATCGGGTTTAATTTGGTTTAAGCTAAATTCAGAGCAGGTGCAGTTAGTACAAGATACAAATTGCTTAGGCTGGGTATTTTATTAATTCTTTAACAAAATAACCAATTTACAATACAGTTTTGAGGTACTAGTTTAAAACATGCTGTTTATTCAGACTAATTGAAATGGGCATGTTAGATTGCAGTCATCCCTGAAATTCCAGTCTGGGTGAGAAAGACATATGGCACTAACTGGTATTAGTCAACTGAAAATGGTTAAATTCAAAATTTCATATGCATTTCATTGATTTAATAGCTGAAGAATTTGAAGACAGTACTTCATTTAAACCACAAGCTCTTCAGGTCAAGCAATACACCATACACTGATTGGAAATTAAAATACTAATTGTATTTATATATTAAAGGACTGGCACAGCTCTACCTGTGTCTGCCCAAATTACACTGGCATGTAGAAACAATCAGTGTCCTTTTCTGAGCAAAGGTGTGATGTTCACGGTAAAGTTGAAAGCAGTGACAGTATGCCTTGGGGAGGACTTTGCACTGAACCAGATAATACTGCACATGCCCTCATCTAAGCAACTCACCTCAGCCTGAGTAGTAATCATTCACTTACTTGCAGTGCATAAAGTGCTTTTAAAGAATAAAACATTCAATTTCTGATTGACACATAAAAGCATAAAGCATACATAAAGGTTCAGGGAAAATGAAGTCTGTCTACGCAACATGCACTAAATGCAGTATTACAATATGAACAAGTTATCCTGAAAGCAGTCATAAAAACTTACCCCTAGGAAACAGAGAAAAAAATTGATAAAATAGCCCTTCAGATTGTCTGAATTTTACATTTGTACCACAAGAGATTCTGATAAATATTTGTTGTAAGCTAGTTAACATGAAAACTGCATATTGTAATATTTTTAAAAATTTAGTATAGTCATTTTATATAATAAACTTTGCGTGATTTTCCCAAACTGCAACATTTTGCCTTATTTTTTTCATTAACCTGAGAACCACACTTTACCAGAAGATAAACGAAACTTGGAAAAAATACTTGTGACTTTTTTAAAACTCCGTTTATTTTTTATTAACTAAAACAATTCAGCCATTAAAAGTGCAAACTATAAAGGGTCATAGGGCAAAATGGTTTCTGTGAGTAGAAGATGATGCTTCCAAATAACAGGTGTTTGTCTTGTCCATGCTGTTTTGGGGGTGCATGTGTCATCAACACACAGACAGGTTTTCACTGAAGGTCGTGAATGCAGTTTGTAAAGCTTGAGTGTGTATTTGCTTTATGTGATCAACATAAAAGGCTGAATGCCAGCTACTGTGAAGAGAAGGAATTAGCCTAAAGTGATCTCTCTTTATAAAATTTTTCATTTAAAACAAAGAACTCTGAATGCAAGGCAAAGCCCTTTAGGAAAAAACAATTTCACAGGAAGCAATACTAACAGTGGCAAGTATGCTGACATTTTACTTTCAAACAGATAATATTATTTTGAGAACTGTATTTTTGCCTGTGAGAAGGCAGAAGTGTTGCCTTCTCAAAGCCATAAGAAAGTATAAACACACCACCCACTTCATTTGTATTCATGCTTTTGTCTGTTAACAGTAAAATGACACCAAGTGCGCTATGTTTGTGCTCTGTCTGCCAAGTGAAAGGTACAGCTTCCACATAAACAACACACCTGTATATGAGCAAGAGCCTGACAGATACATGTGTTGTTTTAAACTATCCAAAACCAGTTTCCAACTTTTCAACCATAAAATGAAATGTACATTTCTTTAGTATACTTCAATAGTATGCTGCATGACTAAAAGAAATACAGTACTGGAACTTAAAACATTCAAACTGAACACATGCTAATATAGCTGCAAGCCATAACAAACACATTTTCATTTCTTTAATACAAAGCTTGGCTATTTAATGCTACAGTAAGAAAATCATTGTGTAGTTAACACCAATCAAAAAAGGCTGACAAAGGTTACATAAAGCTGAAAGACAGTATTTAATTCTGATGGCACTTTAACGGGATGACAAACTTTTGCAGTACATACATGCAATATAAAAGTAAAGTTAAAAGGCTCAAATCCTGGAGGATGTACAGGCATATGTTTTCCAGGGAGCATTTTGATAATTTTTGGCCTTCACATTTACTTTTTTCAGGCTGTAGAGTATTTTTGCTGTAACTTACTGCTCATCTCCACAGCCTCCTACAAGACTGAACAGGCAGCACAACTCACTGCTAACCAGATTAGATGGGAGCACTCCACCAACCTCCTGCTCCCAACTTTCTTTCTCCTATCAGGATGCTGGGAGAATCTATCTAAGATAATTTCTGAATTTCAATCTTCATTGTGCAGTAGCAAATTTAGCTGAGCCATTTACCCTCAGTATCTGCTAGCTCTGCATGAGTCTCTGCTTTATGTCATTGAGCTGCAAACATTGAAGAAGGAAGACTGAAGATATTTTGATTACATTGTATTTTCCCAGAAACAGGTGATACAACATCCACACATTTAGATTGACTCCCGGACAGCCTTTGAATTGAGGCAAACAAAATCAGCCTTCAAAGAGCTGACATGCAGTAGAAATTCTCCAGCAATCTCAAAATCCCTCATAAACATGTGCTGTTCTACATGAACACTTTGGCCCAAAGGTGGTGCTTTTTGACATCCTATGCAGTCTCAATTCCATCAGTCATCTGCAAAGAGTTTAAATTAGCTCAAAATCTAGCCTTCTTCTTCCTGGTATTAAAACTTTAATCATGATCATAGTGTTCTAAAACTATCTTGTAATAGAAGACTTACTGGCTTTTTTTTATTTGTCACCTATTAGAATCCACCCTTACTGTTTCTACTTTGCTGTATTTACAAGTGTGGCATGATCCAGGCCTGTGATTTAGAGAAAAAGAGAAAATAAAAAATCTTACTTAAGATTTTAAAAACTCTTATTAAAATATCAAGTCATGAATTTCACATTCATGATCCGTTCTTTCATAGGGTCTTACAAGCAATTACAGAAGTCCCTTTTTATAAGTTATTTTGCATTTGCTGGTTATTTCCATATAATCTTTATTGGTATGCATTCTCTGTACTGTTGCCATGAGGATAAATAGAAGCACAGGAGCTATCAGTGTCTAAGTTGACACCAAAAGCGATCTTCTATCTGACCTATAGATTTAATTGGCTATAAATAAGCTGTGCAAGCAACCAGTACAAAACAGTATTTTCCTATGAAAAGACTATGGGCTGCAGAATACAACTGAGTAGAGTGAGATTTGTTTAACTAATTAAGTGTCACCACGCTGTGGACTGACTTCCTATTTTGCTGCAAATGGTTTGCTCTGCTCTGAAACATTATGCAAAAAAAAACCAAACCCTAGAGCTGCTTTCTCACTACCAAAACAAGTCATTGGCTGTCATTTCATTAGTTTTCTCTTTTACTTTGAGCCTAACTAGTACCTAGAGGAGTACTATTAGTAGTACTAGTACTACAAGGGGTACTACTACTCCCCCTTGCTGGGGGAACAAGATGAGATGGTCCACCAAGCACTGAGAATTTGTCTTTTATGGCATTTTTAGATCTTTGGGAATATTAGTTCATAGTGGCATCACAGTTGTGTGCAAGCCTGGAACTACCCTGCCTCTCATGCTTGTCAAGAAAAACATACTTTCTTGATGTAGTCTTAGTTTTCTCACAGTTGGTATGGAAACTAACTTCAACTCAAAATAATAACACAGAAGTGTCTTGGTAATTACATGCAAAAGACAAACATATAATACCTAATTTTTAAAAAAACTACCTCTCCTTAGCCCTTGGTAATGACAAGATTTCTCAAAATTCTTCATTTTTCTATACTCAGGATATCTAACTATCCTCTGTTGCCACACAAGTTGCAGGTGCTCGGTTTTTTCAGAACTGTGGTGTTTTCAGTCATGAGATCAGTGCAGAAATATGCAGGTTTACTTCAAGCCCAGATCCATAGCTGTGACCAAGAATCAGGCTCTTAGAAGAGGAAACATACTGCTTTGCATTTTCTCTTCTGACTTTCTTAGATAACAAGAAAGTACACCACATAACATGCATGTGCCTTTGTGTCCCCTTAGTTCATTCAGAGCGGCTCTGTGAATGACACTCTATGTACAGGACCTCATTTTGCTCTCATTGGTTACAAACAGGCCTAATTCCAATGAAAATACATCTGTACAACTAGAGTCACAGCTGATACATGGCTCATGGGGACCAATGCTAAAGTCTGCCTGAAATCTGATCCTACGCCGAAGAGCCTTGTGCCAAAGTCTTAAGCCACACAGGAAGAAGGGAGAAAAAAAATGGATGTGTAAATCTGCGTAAGATCCCTGGAAAGGGATCACAAAATTTGCTCCTGTAACTTAATTTTAAGGACTAAATAGTTTCAGAACTAATAAAAATATTTTTGCTCATGTTATTACAGTAGTACTAATGAAATGTCATGTTCCAGGGCATAGGCTGATTAAAAGAGGAGGCAGAAAGGAATTTTTCCTCCTTCTGATTGCTTAAATTCCAAAATTGTGGAGATGAATTTGGGGAAAGCACCATACACCTTTGAAGCATCAGGTATTGACTGGAATGAGACAGTGGACTTGGTGAATTACACATCAGCTCCATTACGACAAATCCTATGTCTCTATGTAAAAGCACAAGGCCCCAAGCAGTCACTTGTGTGGCTTGTATTTAAGGCTGGCCCTACAGATGGGGTTCTGAGAGAAAGACAGTATCAGTTCTCTTGAAAAAAAAAATGCTGATATTAAAATAAACATTTACAAGGGGAACAAACTATTTAAAGTGCCAGAATAAAATCTCTTCAGGTCTCTAATTTTTACACTTAAAACGTAATAAACTCCCACAGTAAGAGATAACTGGACACGTTTTTTTCGCTGTGTTCACAAGAATTACTAATCTATCAGTCTGGTATGAAAGTCCATTAAAAGTGATACCAAATAGGTCACCTCAAGCAAGTATTTAAATCCTACAATAGTCAGTGGCACACCTTCAAAATACTTTAAGTTCCAAACTACAAATTTTTATGATAGTCATAAGTAACAATGAATTTAACAAGGACTATTACTGCCTTGCTAGAGCACACACCTGTGCTTTCTTAAGTAAATGTCAATAAAGTCCTGGGAATTGCTGGAGTATTGGTAGTTTATGACTGTTCTGTCCAACTTTTGCATTGTGGTTAGAAAATTTGGTTTACTGCAAGGACGTATTTAAAAGGATGCTGTGTGAGACTGGCACATCCTAAGATTATTGCTGTTTTCTAAAATTGTAAGTAAGCACCAATTAATGAAACTGTTTTCAAGTAACACCTAACCTCAATATTCTGCAAAATTCACCACTTAGGTTGCATTAAACATCCTATCAAGATAAACTGCATCATTTGATATCTGTGGAAAACATTCTAGACGCAATAATTCTATCTCCATCTACAGGATTACAGCATGGGTTCCTCGGTGCTCTGCAAATTTTGCCAAATGAGTATGATCCTGTACTGCATGCACTTTTTTTTTTTTAAATCAGAAGGGTTGAATTAGTTTCTAAAATTATAAATAAGCCTTCTATAATCCTAAAAACCACACTGAACACAAACTCCATTTGGAGTGACAATTGCCATTCACATTATTGCGAGATTTGAGGTATTCTTGAAGAGAAAAGGCACCAGTAAAGTTGCTGGATCTGGATGTACTGAATCACAGGAACATGTTCAGTTAATGCCCTATTGAAGAAAAAGACACATTTCAGTATAACTATTTTTTTCTAAATCTCTAAATTGGCTTGGCTTCAAGATGGGCACACATTCATACTGTTTGAAATCCCTCACTTCACCTTCGCCACTTAGCTATCTCTTTGAATTTTGAAAGGCATGGAGCTAGCAGGCATGCAGCTAACTGTCTCTTGTGTGGGGAAGAGAACAAGTTTTACCTACTATAGAACTGGCCACAATAAAGGCAGCCAGCAGAGAGAACTCATGACACTGGTCTGAGTAGAGTGAAAAACAAGCTCTCCTCCAAGTAGAAATTTCAGCCTTTTTCAACACACACAGAAAAGAAAGGGGCTACCCACTTTAAAAATAAGACTTGGGCAAGTATTTTAGAGTCAAAGATCTTCAGCATGTTATTTTGTCTTTTTGCTCAGTCGTTCAAGGGCTTCATGTGAAAACCATGAGTCATTATGAACTAATATGCCCACTTACTTGGGCTTCCGCTCCTCAGTGGTGAAGGACTGCGGCTTCGAGACAACTGCAAGACAAACAGAAAAGGAAACTCAGGTGTGCTAAAGAACTGTACCCAAGAAAGGCACCTGGGGACCCACCAACATTCAGATAATTTGCACGTTACTCTATCGGTGCAGCTTCACTGCTACAAAGTCAAATTCAACAACCTCCTAGTTTCTCTTTCACACCTGCACACACACAAAAAAGTGAGTCTTACCCAAAGACTCTCACATTTTCAATATTCACATTTTAAGTTGAGGGCATCTATGTCAATTTAATAAGATGGGCTAACAATTAGAAAAATACACATGATTTTTACAGAAAAAATTAAAAATATTGTTTAACTATACCATATGTAGAACTCTGCTAAGGTTTCACATAACTTATTAGTACCCCTTCTTCCCCTCCTGCCCACCCCACACTGATTTTCTGCTCCTTTGAGGCATTAGAAGGTAAATTTAGACTACTAATTCCAGAAGGCAGGGACCATGTGTGGTATATGTATACGCAATTAGTTATTCAGAAGTATACTGAAGCAAGGCAAAGTAGGGAGAAAGCCTTCTGAGATCCACAGTTGATACTTCTGAGAATTTAACCATGATCTACTTCTCATACAGTATCTCCACTGACAAATATATCAGGCAATAACTCTGTCAGTTCAGCTTCACATCATTCCAGACCCAGCAAAGGCATTTATTCCCAATGTTAAAATGTACGTGTGGCACATTGGCATTTTTAAAAGGTTGCCTACATTCTGAGTTTAAAATACTTGATGCTGTTTATACTACAAGCATTCAGCTGGGGCTTACATGATGAGATAGAAGAGGACTGGTGCTACGGCTGCGGCTTCTGCTTCTACTTCTACTTCTGTGAGACCACTACAAGAGAAGAGTTTGACAAACCTCTTTTGAGAGAGGGCATTTAATAAAGACAGACTCGGCAAGCAGACTTGCCATACTGGAGACAAGGCTTCAGGACAGAGAGTAAACACAGTAAATTTTCTCCTTAGAACAGGCTCTGCCAACAATCATACATTTGCATAATGAAAACATTAATGCAAATGTAACTATTCATTCTAAATACAGGATGAGGCACTAAAACCTAACTGATATTTGATATACACAACATATAGGGAACAATCAAGGATTTCTCTTTTTAAATTTTAAAACAGTGTTTAAATCCAATGACTTCCCTTAACATGTTCCTTAAAAAAAACACGTACCAGAGCTCCTCTTTTTGTGACTGCCTCTCCCTTCACAATTACAACATCATTTTCCATCAGTGCAGGCCATACATGATAGGCCACCAAGGCAGCTGTGAAATCAGAGTGAAAACTACGATGGTACCTGTTGAAACACAGAGTACAAGAAATGTCTGCATATAAGTGCCAAAAGATAAATATGATGCGTCAAGTCATCAATGCTGATAAAAAGCAGAACGCTAGTTACAGCTCATAAACATCTTTCTTGACAATATTTCCGTATCCCAAAAATAAGCATTCTTTAAGTGAACCTGTAAAAGAAATGCATTTGTAAGACAGACTTAGCAGAATATCCTGTCTTCTTATGCTGTCTACTTATACTGAGAGGCACTCCAATAAAGCCACCTCACACTTCAGAAGGCCACTAGACCATATTCTTGCACAAGCCCCACACAAGCCAGGGTCCTTGAGTCCACTGACAAATTAAATCTCCTGAGCAGCATTTTGGCAGGAATAGTCATCCCATCTTCCTGAAATATCTTGCTAAAGCAAGACCCCTATAAAGGACATTACAGAAATACTCTATCTCAACTATAAAGTTACATCCTAGTATTTTATGAAACATAAGAGGCAATTTTATCAGCAAGATCCTCAGATACTGATAATGAAACAGTGACTTTTTAGGTAAGAAAAATTATTTTGAAGGCCTGTATTAACATACGAGCTATATATTACCTCCCTAAGTCTGCAATATTGGCTGAATAATACATGTCTGGTTTTGTGGATTCAAACTCAAAAAAAATACCAAGTAACTGAAATAAAAAATAGCAATGCATCTATGCATTAGTAATGTATATACAATAGCAATTTATATAAAACAATGTTGTAAACAGAGGCATGAAGCTCTGCATGGAGGGAGGTATAGGGTACAATGAGGTTTGGCCAGCCCTTTTATAGAATGTATCACACATAACTAATAGAGCTATTTTAATTTCTACAAATTTTGCTCCATCTCTGTCTACCACTATATATGCTATACATGTAAACATATATATGTCACATATTTATCTATACAGATGGATAGATGTGTGTATATATGTCTCCTGCAGCAGCACATATAAACACATTACACCTGTTTTTTGAAGGCCACACACATCAAGTAGGTGGAGAAAGCATCCCAAGACTATACCATAGCATTGCTGCCTTCTTAATTCAGCCAATACCTTTGGGTATCAAATAGCTAAGTGCCCGGTATTTGGACAGGATCATTAAGCAGTCCTGTATGACTTTGCACTCTCCTGTTGAAGGGCTACTTTTATCTTCTCTATTTCTCTCCTTGGCTTCTCAAGCTATTCCCCATCTGGGTTCCATTCTATTTCAAATTATTATTAGAAACCTCCTTATTGGTGTGGCTTTTCATGCTTTTGAGAGCAAATTTTTGGAGCTATCAATCCCATTAGTTTTCTTGGCATGGAAGGCATGGAAGTACCCTACAGTTCTCTGCTAGCTAACAAAGCAGCCAGCCCTGACTCTACGGAAAAAGAACAACTATGTTATGGTGTGCATTTTTTAAACAAAATTCCCATTTTTAAAAGGCATTTTTCTTTTTGCTCAGCTCTAAGCCAGAAGAGATGGGAGTGTATTAAGATCCATATGTTGTACAGCAGCCACAGCCTGGAGGTCACAGCACACATGTTGATGATCTTGGTATCGGGCACCAACTGCCAGATCTCAGTAAACATGACTTTTACAAAACGGGCCAGAAAGGAGGAACAAAGATGCACAGATTTTATAAACACTGGAGGCACTTAGAGACTAAACAGGGAAGGGAAAGCTGATGATAATTTTCCTCTTAAAGGATAAATTAAATATGCTCTAGAGACTGAAGTTTATCCAGAAAATTGCTCTGCTGTTCATTAAAAAAAGCTGTTACACTGGTCTACATCCTGGCATTTATATACCATCATAAACCTTAAAGACATATCAAATTCACTACACCACCAGGAATATTTGCCCCAAATTAATGTTTAGCATCAATCTTAAACCTTTATATTAATTAGGAAAGAAGTAGACTATACAACCTGATGTATTTTTAATAGTAAGAATCTGACTGAAAAGAAAGAGTTCTTACTTGGTCTCACTGAAAAGTTCTCCATCAGTACCAAAGGCAATATCAAGAGGAGGAGTGAGTGTCTGCATTGAAAAAGCCACACGGCACAACTCTCGAATCAAAGTGCTGATCACAATGAAATCAATTTCTGGTGGAAACGAAATCTTTGGGTTGATGTTCATGGAGTGAATTACTTCCTGAAAATAAACACAATTGAGTAATTTGAGCTCACTAACACTTTTATTCATGGGCAAGTACGGAAATCCCTCCTAAATATGCCTCCTAGCTTGCTACATTTAAAAATCAGCATAAGAAGCTCCCAGCAATGTTGTCTTAGGCTATTCCAGAAAATATTAGCTTCAGAAAGAACGTGCTGTTATTTTAGAAATAAAGTATGAGCTATACCCTTGACATCAATCTTAGGAGGGAGATGCAGTTTTTCAGCAGAGCACAGAATTTAAGAAAAATATGAAATTTAGCTTACATTGATTAAGGCAGTTACACTGTATCTTGCCAAAAATATTTTTCTGGCAGACAGAAAGATTCTAATCACAGGCAAATAAAACAAGTGGGCCATACCACAATATTATCTTGGAAAATAAACTCCTACAAGACATAAAATCCATGTGATAAACTTTTTTCCTTCTTCAGGTTACATTTCTAGTTTACACACTCCAAATTTATTAGCTACTGAAATAGATCAACACGTCACTTCCCCACTGCCCTTGACTTACATTGACACTGGCTTGAACATCATACAGATCCTCATGGCGAACTATATAATCCAGGACAGTGTCTTCAAGTGACTCAGGCCCCGAGTGACCTAGAGACAGAGTCTCTCTTACACGTATTTTGAACTGCCTGTAGGCCATTTTTGCTGCATGAAAAGACTCCTGCAAACATAAAGAACATCTAGCTAAATCCAGGAGACTGAGATTAATTTTTTATCAATTATCTGACAAGATGAACTTAACCCAGTATCATCATTGTAAGGAGGAATATAAAATGCTGCTGTAAAAGTGAAAGTTAGAAATAGTACTTATCTGGGAGGACTTCTCTGATTAAATCAAGTGTGATTTATTTGCAGAAGACAGGATAGAAAAGCTTCCCACCTAACCTTCTATTTTCATGTAGGATTCCATCACACACCCACGACCAATGGAATCACGTTCAAAGATATCAAGAGCAGAATTCAGTAATAGCATTTTACGTGCCGCAGCCTAGCATGTCAGACAGGAGCACCTCTTGTCTGTTGGGAAGAAAGGTTGAATTGGAGAGTGTAAACTGAATGACAGTTGTGGGAAAAAAACTTCAGTAAGTTAAATGTGCTTGGGATCACACACATGAAGAGACACACTGCCTCTCTGACATAGGTACATACTACATCTATTTTACAGAAAAGAAGATTAAATACAGAAAAATGAAAACAAATTTTTCCAGACTGAGCTCATAGTAAACATGAGGTATCTAGGTAATTTCAAGGGACCCAATAAAACTAGAAAAGCACATAGCTACAGGCAAGAGGGAAGCATAATGTGGAAAGATTTTGAGCTTTCTAAAATGTAGTATTCCCAAAAGAATTCATCTAAATGAGGTGGTGTTTTTTAGTGCAGGAATCATGTACCTTTCAGAGCCATTCAGTCTTCTTATGCAGCCCTTTTTAGCACCTGCACTGTAGATCACTGACCCTGTTCTAATGTTGGGACAGGACAGTCAGAAAAGGACACTAAACTGAGAGTTCAATGTGTGGGGGAAAGAAAGGAAAATCAAAAGGGAAAAAAGAAAAGTTTTCTTCTCAGTACTTCACAGAAATGCTAATTTACACAAAATTTAATCCAATCCAGCCATAATACTTTATAAAACACTTCTGGCCTGTAAAACAAGAAATATTATTTTTTTCTTACCACAGCTGCAATGTATATTATCCTCTGCACCATCTCCATGTCACTAATGTAGGTCCTCAAAAGGGTCTCTGCATCCAAGCGTTCTTGAGCATAAATGTCACCAAAGCGAGCTACCAGGTAGGCACGACGCGAAGCGTTTGTACGTCTGGCTCGGCCAGGTGAGCAGCTCCTCAGGGGAAGTGGGCTAGGTGACTTGCTCTCACTGTGCCTTGGGGAGGGAGAGCGGCTCCGTGCAAGCCTATGACAGACGTGTAAAGAAGCACGAGGTCACTTCACCATCCTCAGATGCTCTTGCCTAGTGCACAGAGTTTTGTCAATTTAATTATTACCAGGGTAAGCTGAGATTTTGAGCTAACATAACTAAAGAAGTAGAGCTGCAGCTGGTTAATCTAATATGAAGGCATTTGTGTCAATACATTTTATGGGCTAGAGCCCGAACAATAAAATTAAATTCCTATAGTGTGTACAGCCAAGCACTTTGTTCTGAGGAAACATACTTTTAACTAGTAATACTTTGGAGATTTGTTCCTCTTTCAGTACCATTGAAGAGTTGTAAAGTCAAGCAAGTGAGAATATAACAACAGGTTCTGCCCTGTAATGGTACAGTATTCAAAGAGGACTTATAAACAAAAAACCTAACCATCTCTTTTTATCCCGTACAGTTGCTCTCAATGTATTTTGTAAAGCTGCTCTCTTTGCTGTTTTGCCAGAAACTTAACATAGCTGCCTGAAATTAAAACATTTGGGCACTAGGAGAAATCAGTTAAAGAGCTTATGCTCCTTCATAACAAAGTCCAAAAGCTTAGCTTTTGTTTATATTTCAACTAACATGAACAATTTCTCTGATTCAGTGACTTATCTGAATAACGCCTCTACCTGTTCTGGAGAACAGACTTTTGGGCATCCAGGATAGAAATCTCATCCCGCAGTATTTCAATCTGCTGCTCATAGTCATTCAGACGATCTAACTTCCTCAGGGCATCCTTCTCTTGGGCACGGGAATTCTTCAGACTTAACCACACAGAATAAAGTCAGTCACAAGATGTCTTTTTACCAATGCAAACCACCTATCAATTAATCCTCATCATCAAACAAAAAGAACAGAAAAAGAGGAGAAATATTGAGCAAGCTCCTTATGCTGAAATACAGGGAAATCAAGAGTTTAGAAAAAGCATACTCCAAAGCATACTCTTAATTACACTTTAAAATGTAAAAGTGTACTGTGGCAGAAGACTGGATACACTACACTTTATGTTAGAGGAGAGATCACTGGATAACGTTTGGTGGCGTTGCACTAGCTCAGATGATGAGGTCTAAGAAAGAAACTGGTTTCTTTCTCATATTTGTTAACTAAACCAGCTTAGTTTTCTTTCCTACAGTTTAAGACTCTAGATATTTTCTTATATCAGGTCCTCGGGTTCTTTTCTTTGCTGGAATATATTAGTCAGTCAAAGGATATAACCAATGATGTTATTCAAGTAACATCAAAAGCTAATGATTCCTCTCCTGCTCTCCCCAAGAGAAGCAGTATTTCTTAAACATTGGCAGACAACCAGTTAAGCAAGTTTATCTTCTGTCCTTTACATTTACTTAATGTTAGAAAGTATCCCAACACCTCTCCTTTCCCTCCTAACACAGATATTTCTGTTGTTTTCCTCTTTCCAAAAGGGAAAAAAAAAAAAAAAAAAAAAAAGATGCTCTCTATTTGTTTTGGAGGCAGTCAGTCTGTCCTTTATTTTCTTTACTGAAGGACCCTGGCGAGATTTTTGAGGATCTGAACCAATGAAAGCTGTAACACCTATCAATTGACAAGCTTCCTGTTCAGACTTTTTAAGGAGCAGGCTGACTGAGAGGACCACAAGTAATAAGGCCAGCACATCTGCTAAGAGGAAAGACTGTCCTTCTAACCTGGGTAGGAAAAGCTGCGAATACCATTACAATCCCATGGACATCCTTAGTCAGCTCCTCCAGCAAGGACTTCTAGAAGAGTAGTAGTAAAAGAAGGCTAAAGAATTCTAATATAAAGAACAACTGGGAGAGGAAAGTAGGTTTGGAAAGACGAATTATAGAGATAGAGATGGGGGAAAATCATTATGTACCAAAAAAAAAAAAGAAAAAAAAAAAGGTGAGAAAAACCCCTGTATAATATACAACACACTAGTCCAGCTTTCCTTAAGTTGCCATGATAGACAATGCAGACAGACAATGCAGTGTAACAACTATCCAACAGAAAGGATAAATAAAAAGTAATCATTTCACTTCTGTATTCTTTTCTTTTTGTTATTTACTTCTATTCACATGGGATTTTTCAGAAAGTTTTAAAGCAATTTTTGATGGTCTTTATCTCACTGCTGAGAGATCCACGAAGCTTCATCATGACCACAGATAATTATTACAAATACAAACAGATGCTTAATTTAAAGGTCTCCCTTTATCAGGAGAGGGGAGGAAAAAAAAGAAATTAAAATGGAGAGCACATGACAGACTGAAACCAGCAGAAATACCTGCATCTTTCATTGTTCATTACAAGTCACACGGTAGTCACAAACATAAGAAAAGCCACCACTGAAAATGAATGTTTCTTTCTTTGTAAGAAAAACTAAATACTAAAGGGAAAGAAACAACTTTAACACATTTATGAATTACCAATGCTGACTTTTGTAAGCCTTAACACTAATCTTTCCATGCTAATTAAATCTATGCAGTATTCAGAGTTTCCCCTGTTTTATTGTTCATTCACTCTACTGCTAAATATTAATCTGAAATTAAGAGAGTATTATCATCTTTCTGTTAAGGTTAAAGAGATGTAGGTGCTACAAAAAAAAAATAATGGGAACTAACAAGGCAAAATATAATCCTTAGAAAAATCAGAACAGTTCTCATAACCCACTTTTATTTTAAGGCTATAACTAGTGTTTTAAACTCCACCATCTAACCATTTAAAAATAAAATAGGCATCTTCAACCAGTTTCTCAGAAGAAAATACAACAGCCTTGAGAATTTATGTCAAGTATCTCCTTAATGCTGTTTGGGTAAAGCTCACTGCTACCCTCCAGTTTCAAACAATTCACAGTTCCCCCAGTCCTTGGGCTAAGCCCAACTCATTCCGTCAGATTGCCTTGAAATTCAAGGCAAGAACAACTCCACCTATGTAATTTTTGGCCCGATGCCTGTTTAAGCTATTTTTAAGAGCCCCCTGCACCAGCAACACTACAAGGTCTTGAGGTAACTGATTCAAGCTACCATATTGGCTGTTATTAATTACAACCATGTTTATCAAAGCTTCTTCCTGCCAATCTATATAACAAGTCCTCTGTACAGCAGATCAAGAAAGAAAAGTCCTCTTGACCTCATTTACTTCAAAGTGAGTCATCTGGCTTTGTTAAGTTTGATTAGACCTTGGCACGAGTCTAAGCACCCAAGTAGTAAGCTTCCATTTATAACAGTACTAATAGGATTTTGATCAGTCTGCATACAACAGCAGTTTTTAATACACTTTATTTTTTGTCTTCCCCTGAAGAACTTCCAATTACTTTTAAATGTTGATTGTTATTCATTTTTAAAAATTGTATTTTCCTTCATAATTCTGCAGCAAATAGCTACATCCTGTTATAATTAATATCTTGATATAATAAAAGCTTATACTGGCTATAGATTTTAATTATATTGAGCCTAGACCACATTTGCTCTAACAGCCCAGAAGACCAAGATGTCTTGTAAAACATGCTTTGATTTAAGTACGCAAGACAGACAGACTATAGACAAGAGGAATGAGGTCATCAGCTGTTTCAAAAGTCTCAAAAAACAAGTTTACAGACAAAAATGCAAAGGACACTCCTGGCAAACTGTTCCTTGTGTAAAAAAAAAATCCTGCCCTAAGTGTCACAGATCAGTCCTGACCTCGCTTCCTCTACTTTTAGAAGGATTCTGGTTTTGACAGGCAGGTGAAGACTGATTTCACCCAACTAAAAGGGTTCAAATTTTGAAAAGATGATTCACAGAACATGAAAAATAGCACCTTTGCTTCAATCAAAAGTTGAACACCCAGGCAGAAGATGCAAATGTAGAGTGCCAACTGAACTGAGAGTGAACATGAACCATAAGTAGGTGGATATTACGGAATTCCTGAATTCATGGAAAAACAGGAATGTTTTATTCTTCTGTCATTAGTACAAATGGCAATATGAATTTCTGTCCAGTCTGCATTAAGACCTACACATGGGAATTGTGAGATGCTTTATTCCCTACTAATAGTTTTAATCAGGAAGACAGCAGTCAGGTTATATCTAAGAATCAAGGAGTTATATGAGCTACTTTTCACCCAACAAATCGAAAGAGCCCATTTTATGGGAATATAAGTTTATACCCCAGGTAGCCATCCAAAAAATTAAAATCCAAAGTAATCAATGCTTGCTAGGAAAGTCCATGGATGAAATCTGACAATTTACATTATTCTAGAAGCAATGATAAACATCCAGAAACGAACAAGTAATACTCAACTTGATATTGGAAGTAGAAACTCTAATGGCCTGAGGTTTTTTTGTTTGCTTATCTTTATCAGGAGTAGCTAATCCTCTCAGTTGCACTAAAAGGAAAGATAAAACTCATGGACAGTTATATCCTTTCCTACAGTGTAAGCAGCAAAGTCAAGTTTCCTCCATTTCTAAGAGCAGCAATGTTATTATACTGAAAGGCTGCAAGCATTTATTTAACACGCATGATTATATTTCTGTTGTTGAAATGTCGGTTATCACAAGAATTCACATGCTGTTGGAATGAATTTCAACTACCTTTGTATTCTTTTCTGATAATATAACACACAAAAAAAGGAAAAAAAAAAGACATGGGCTACATCTCATAACAGTCAAGAATTATTACTGTTTCTAGAACTGCCTGTAGGTCAAGCCACAAAAGGAAATTAGTTTTAAGGACCCCTGTATTGAAATGGAAATGTTAGTCCCCCAGCTGCACCCTTACTGATCCAGGTTAACTTCCCAGATGTGACCAACACACTTAGAAACTCAAAAGACATTTTTAAACCAGACACGTCGACATTACCACTAGCCACTACTTCTGTACAGACAGGCAAAAGGATTTGGCAAAAATGATCTAAAAGAAAAAGCTAAATAAAGAACTTTATCTTAAGACAGACAGACTGAAGTGTCTTTTTTCTTTAACACACATGCTACTTCAAGAGCATCATAGCAAATTGCAAACAACGGTTTCCAGCTATATTCAGAATATGGTTCTCTCCTATTTAACTTCATCTACAAGATTCAAATGCTATCAAGCTGCTAGTTTCAAAGTAATCCTTCCTCTATCCTAAAGAAAAAAGGATGGAAGTTCAGCCACAAGGGTTCTTCTCACAGGGATCTACTTATGCTAATTCCCTCTCTATAACACCAAGAAACAAAGCTACAGGACGTTAAGCAGCTAGCCCTATTTTTTGCTATAGCATAGGACAGTGTAGAATAAGCAGAACCCCCTCAGGTAAACGACAGACTGTGTCTCTGCATGCTGACTTTCTGCCACAAATACCCCAAGATTCAATTTTTCTTACGCTGCTTTTAGCTGAACAATTTCGTCTTCTGCTGCCAAAAGAGTAGTGGCTGATTTGGTCTTTGTGTCTTCAAGAGCCAACTGGGCTTTTGCCAGACTGCAAGAAAAATTAATAACCTTCATGGTAAAGGCAGAGATTCTACCAGAGAATTTAATATGACAAACTGACTGTTTTAAGCAGACCACGTCCATACCAATTTAACATATGAAAACAATCACAGTGGGCTTTATGCAGACTATCAGCACACAAATAGCTTATAAAAAGTCATATCTGACTATGCAATAACAGAATTATTTTGCTACGACGCATTATTTTCATGAAGACTCAATTCCAGTTTCTTCATCGATTTCAACAACTTACAGCGTTCAGAATGACTTCACTGTCCATAGATGGGGTATCTTGGGACATGAATTCTCTTTCTCCTGCACCTGTCCCTTACCTGCCAATAACTACACAATCATGACTCCGCACTGCATCACCTTGAAAGGAGCAGTTCTGAAACTTTCACGCATGACTTCATCTCTGCTTGAATTACCTCTTCCCAACCCTCCACCTTCCAGACTTCTACCTTTGCAAACCACAGCCAACACCTCTCTGACCTGACTGCACAGAGAAACGCAACCCACAAAACTGTACAAAAGCTTTACCACCAATTTCACACTTCCTGCAGGAGCTAGCCAAAAATTACTTTTTCTTGTACTGCAAACTGCCACACACACACTCCTATCTGTATTAGTGAATAACTTTCCTTGTACTTCTCACCTTGACCACCCAACGCTTTTCTCCAGCTCATCAAATAATCTCTTTCTATCTGCACAGGAGCACAGGATGAAAAGCCTCACCCCTAAACCAACCTTTATATATACCTGACCCACAGAATTGTTGAGGTTAGTATGCTGGTTTTGGCTGGG
>NW_009214523.1:0-96490 GCF_000690835.1 Fulmarus glacialis
ATTCTATGATTCTATGATTCTATGGTGCTGTAATTAATTACCATCATCTTACCGAATTGGTTCTACTGCATGCCAAATTTTTTCTCCAAAAGCTCAAAGTTAGCAGCCAGCATACCAGATATTTTGTAGGGTGGGTAAGACATAATCTAGCTGAGCTTGCTGTTTAATTCATACAAATAACAGAAAGTAAGGCACTGGTTTGGGGACTTGGCTACATAACTGCAACCAAAATACAGCACTAAATAAGATGAAGGATGAGTGTAAGCTGCTGGCCTGGAATTCAGGGGAACTGATTTCATTTCTACTCTCTGCTATGCACTTTGTGACAATACTGTGCAGATCACTTAACATCTCGGTGCTTTATTTCCCTATCTGTAAAGCAAGGAAGTAAAGGCTATTAAAACTTTAGGGTTTAGGGGTCAAGGGGAGTTTTACTTGGAGTTTATGATTGCTCGCACAACTTGTACTGGCATGAAAGCTAATATCCCACCAAGGCCATGAGGAGGCTGGTGGCAAATGTCTTCCATGAGGAGTCTTTCTTCTGGAATACCCTCACATGGTTCATCACAGAGTTTCACTTTGAAATTGTAAGATTGACCCATTTTTGCTGGCTTTTGGAGAAGGACAGGTTGGAGGGCTGTGATGAGCTGGTTAATTTTTGCAGGTTGTGGTGTGGGGGGAAATATTTTTTATGGTGAAAAATGAATCTTTTTCCCCTCTCTGTAAAAACACTTTGCACTGTAACAAGTGATTCTTTTAAATAATAAGAAAGACAGGCTATCTTATAAGCCCTTCCAAGAATTGTTATTTTCACTGAACACCTTTCATTAGGATTGCTAAAGATAAACCGTCTGCTTCTTTGTATCTTCACAAAAGCTTTTAAAAGTGTAGACTTATATCTGCAGGAAACAACTATTATTAATGAAGCAGCTGGATTTCTTTTTAAATAGGTTACTTTGCAGCCATTTGCTCTGCTAATTATTAACAGAAATGCTGATGATATATCTACAGTGCTTTGGGATGCTGAATATTAGTCCTTTTAAAAAGCGTTTTAGAAGAATAAACCATATCTGAAGTGTGAATTGAAACTGTAAAATAATATACATGGAAACCAGCTGCAGAAATGATTAGCTCACATTTCCCCCCAGCAGTTTTGCCTACTGCAAAATATATCTGATGCAATGTGAGAAGTATTGCTTCACAATAACATCATAATTTTGCTGATGTCGGTTTCTGTTAAAGTATACTAATAAGTAGTAACTATTCTGATAAATAAATGCAGGTGAAGAATAATTGGAATATAGATATCATACTAGAGCAATTCAGAGAAAGGTAATTCTCTCTCATGAATTATTTCAGAATTTGGTTTTATTCTCTGCTATGAAATTCTGCGCACACACACGCACACACACGCACGCACACAGAGCACAGTTTCAGGCCCAGGCAATCTTCCTGGGCCACTGCTGAAAAATTACAGACCAGAGAAGCCCCAGGTACTCAAATCAGCGGCAGTCTGTCTGCTGCAGATGGATAGATAGATGAGCCAGAAAGGCAAGGGGGGTGATTTTTAAAACCTACCCAGTTTCTAAGAAGAACTTGATGATATCAAACCCTCCAGAAATATAACTTGATTTTGAGAGATCAGCAAATTCTCACCAGAAACTGTGGTGCTGGTGTGTTTCTGACAACATAGCAGATGTCTGTCATGTGTCTCGACAAAGGAAAATAAAAAATTATTTGGGAGAGTCAACGAAGAGAACAGCAGGAAATGCTAGAGAAAAAATACAATGGAACAATCAAAAGCAAAAGGAAGGGAGAAACAATGTCTAGAAATGTCTAAGATAATGGCTCTGATGTGTTCTCAGGGTAGTATCCTCTGTTCCAGACGCTCTTCTCCTCTTGTGGCTACCTCTTTTCTTGACCTGCTGTCAAACAGGTACTCTCTATATGACTTCCTCTCCCTCTCACTGATTTAGTCTTCTTTCTAAAGTGTTGCCCATTCTTTCCTTCCTGCTTATTCACTCTTTTCTCTTAGCAGTTCCTTCTTCCTGCCACCATAGAATCCTTGATCATCATAATCTAGATTTTCCTGCAAATATTTTCACAGCTCCTTGTTGAACACTTCTCCTTTGCACTTGGGATACCCTTGCAAACAAGTTCACAAAAACATAATCCCCCGATCCCCTGACCTGACCTTGCCTACAACCCCAACTTTACCATGCTGCAAGATGGCAATGGCAAGGCAGCGGGTTAGTAAGGACTGATATTTACTTTTTAAGACAAATTTGAAATACTTGACAATCAAATTATTCACACAGGGTCTTATGTCAGTGAGCCTCCAGAGCATTTCCAGGGGTTCTGTTAACAAAGAGACCATTTTAGGATAAGTTTAGCTTAGGGGGTCATACTTCCCTTCTGCTTTTCTAAGAAAAATTAAATACAATTGTGCCAACATATTATTCATGCTTTCTGTAGCCCTTCTTCAATGTTTATTAGTGATCTTTGGGGGTTAATTAATGCCAGGACATTTCACCCATAAAATGTTTTCTAATTCAATTTGTTAAATGCAAGTAACCATAAATAATTATAAATCAATTACTGAGTCTATTCTACACTTCACCAACCAAAAAAATCATAACAAGATATTTTTGAAGGTGATTGAGAAAAATGAACTGCTTCCATAAGGCTAGGCATTTGTGCTTCAATTTATCTTTTCCTTCACGAAAAGACTATTTGAAATACATTTTGCTAAATATGGGAACTACTTTTGTAGAAGAAATCAATTATATTCTTAAGTTCAAATCTTCTTTTTTTCCAGCTATGCTCTAATGTATCACTGTACCTTAGAAATGTACCCTGGGGAAAATGCTTCTATTCTTCACTAAAAATCCATGAATAACATTATGTAGAAATTAATTTATGATAAATGATTTAAAATCTTAACCTAGAATGGAGTCTTATTCAAATGTCATCAGAAAATGGCACCTCACCCGCAGAAAGGAGTCAAGGGATCCATTCTCCATGTATTCAACTACAATCATTACTGGTCTGCCTGCAAAACAGCAAAGAAACACATTAGGATTATAGACATATTATGGGCTTTTTATAATTCCAACTGTTATGCACAGACTATTCACAGTAGTTAAATATATTACCCATTTTCAAAATCCTCATTTATATCACAAACACAATTCCCTGTGTTATTCTCTAAGAATGATTTTGAATGATTTTCTCTTTTTTTTTTTTTTTTTTGTGGTGCTGGATTAGCTGAATGTGCATCGTTCGTTCTGGTGTATTCTCCCCTTCAAAAAGGATCAAAGAAGAGCCTGCTATTTCCAAATAGCAACACTTGCTGCGTAACATTTTGGAATATATTTGAGTTAAGGTGAAAAAAAAATATTCATAAGCCATGTCCAAGAAATTACAAACTCAGTGCCATTATTTTCCTCTCAAAGAAAAATATCTCAATGATTTAGTGGCATACAGATAGACAGATAGAAGGGGATGTCACAAAAAAGCACTCCTAGATTGGGTGTGTGTATTGGGTGTGTATAATCCAGAAAAACTCTGAATTCATATGTTTGTACATACATAACATATGCACAATGTTATTGAAATCAAAGTTTTGCTCAACTAGCACAGTTTTCCTGTATGGTTCCAGGGTGGGATCATATCCAAATTGAAGTAGAATAACATGTTACATTTAGTTCTTAAAAGAATATCCAAAACTGAAGATAAACTTTTAAACTGGGTAGTTAACTAAACACCATTTCACTGCTGATACCCAGAAATAACCTACCGCTCTAGAAGTGCTTGACAGGAGAGGCCCAATTAGCATGCTAATCAGGCTACGCAGCAAGAAGTTTTTTAGAATTGTTAATATTACAAAGGAGCCATTCTAATATATGCAAAACTAATGTAATGAATAAGAACGTTGGTAAGATTGGGAAGGAGATAAGAAGTCCTAAAATGGCAAACTTTTCTTTCCCTGAGAATGCCTGTCTCTTTCAGGGTTTGTGTGAAACCAGGGTGTGCCAAGTGGTGACACCACAAGACCGCCCATTTCACTTTCTCAGTACAACACTAGCTGTTCCAACATTTTTCAAACCCAGAGGAACCCTCTTTCATGACTTTTGTTTCTCTGCCTCTCAGATTATTCTTGTGTTTTATTTGGATGAGGGGATGAGAAACAAACAGGGTGTTGAGGGTGAGAAAGTGTAGAAGGGCATCATGATGGTTCCAGCACAATTGTCCATTTCTGTACATGCTAACTTTCTGTTCAGTTTGGTTAACAGTGGAGGTGTGTATTAAACTGTCCACAATATACAATAAGCCCCAGCCAGGTATTTCTCCTGAGCTGTTACAGCTAACCTTGAATTTAAAAAAGTGAATGAGCCGTTTCTCTGTTCCTTCCCAGCGTGTCGACTTGTTCCAAGTACCCTGGTGATGCTCATTCACGTAGTTTAATCTAGTCTTTCTGGAGTTCCTCACAATATTCTCTCATTTCTTCTAATAAAATTTGGGGTTCTTTCTGTATTCACCCTCATGTTTAGGTCCTCAATGAATAAAACAGTGCTTCGTAAAGTTGGCACAGTAGTACATTTTTTTCTGTGTGAAAATTCTCAGATGCCTTAATAGTCTATTTGGATAGCCTTTCTGAAGTGTGAAGAATTACCAGCTTCTTTTTTTTTTAATTGAATGTTTGGTCTCAGCTGCAGATGTATATCTGCCACCAAATCAATTTATATTCGTCTGCATCCATTGGTTATACCTGGTTTTGCATTATAAGCTTAAACGATATATCACTTTTAAGCTCTTAGAGATCACAGCATTTTAAAAATTAATGTCTTCTTTACTTCAGCTTGCTAATGATGACTAGTTGTATAGCCTAGTCTCTTTAGTTTCAAGCACATGAATGACCTAGATTCCCTTACTTTTACCATTTGCTTACTGTCAAGGGGCTGACATCTCCATGTGAGAGGAATATTCTATAATCTGGAGAAGTAAACAAACGGCAGACTGATGCTAGAGGATCTAGCAGAACTCTCTCAAGCAAGTAGTAATTTCTAAATTGTTGCAGGCAACAGCATCTTGCAATAAATAGGGATGTAAAGCTGGCTTTCAGATGGTATATTTGGTCAAGCATAAGTTACCCAGAAATGTCTCTTTCTGGGTAAATCAACAACTACAACACCTTTATGAAAGATTTGCATTTGAAGGGAATGAGAAATGGAGCTATTGAGCTTCAAAAAGTGCCCCTAGTTTTCTGTTAGCAATCCTTAGGTGCCCTATGCTTTCTGGAAGCTATTTTGCAAGGTTCTCTAGAGGTTCATAGGCTCTCGTTACATCTTTTATACTCCTTAGATTCATATCCTTCAACGCAAATTATTTTCACACTTATTTTGTAAAAGCAACTTTTAATTCTTCTACGTTCTCTCACAAAATATTCCCTCCTCCAAAAAGCCCCCAACAAAATGTACTTCATTTTGCTCAGACCAACAGTATGAACTTCTAGGCTAAAGTAACTATGAAATGTATCTATATGCATTTATCTGTGGATTTAAAAAAGAGATTTCAGTATTTTTCACTGGATAATGTTTATGAGTTTTTAAACTGCTCGCTGTGTTCCTTTAATCACTTGCAATGATACGCCTTAACACAAAACCAGCTCTCCCACATGATAGCATAGGAATGGCATGATCTGGTAAAGATACCCAAATAAGTAGCATTTGTCTTCAAACAGGTCGCTGTATATTGGAAGATCAGCATATCATTAAGTATTCAGGAATTTTGGTGAACAATAAATTTAGTCACTTAGGCTGATAGCTTCCCACAGACTCAGTCTGTATCCCTCTCCATTCTACCTAAATCTCAAATGAACTTGATGCAAGATTGCGTCAAGACACCACAAAAATGAACCCAGCTCCATCGCTTGATTATCTTAAGCAAAAATCTTAAATCTGGATCCTAACACTAACTTCTCAAATAATCTTTTAGTGTGCCAGCACTTGAAAAAAGCCATCCTAATTTGGCAGCAAGTTTAATGTATCACTGAAGATATTTATGTATTCCAAGCTGGACTGTAACAGGCAATATAATGAGACTTTTAGTCAGCATAGTATTTGTCTTTGGAGTACCTGTAGATCAAAAATGTCTCAGCTCTTGTTTAGGTTGCTTGAGGATATAGTAAAAAAATCTGCTACACAACAGATTCCAAGGGGTACATTTATCATCAAAGCGGTAACACACAGGTTCTATTCCCAAAATTATTTTCCAATAATTTTATAGGTTTACAAATTTCATGCAAGGATTTCTAAACATTTTACAAATGTAAGTACATCAAGTGTCAGGAAATGTAAGGTAGGACACATCTTGATTTCAAAGGTGTGGTAGGAAAAACAGGTTCAGAAAATCAAGTGGCCCTCTCCATCTAGTCAGTATAGTATATCCAACCAGCTGTGTTTGTTTACGAATACACAATGTTGTATTTTCTTCTCTAGCTCAGTACCCTGTAGAGGCACCTAAGTGCCACTGTGTCTTCATGTTGCATGAACAGACTCTCCAGTTCATAAATGGTTGAAGGAATGGGACTAGCAGTCGGCTCTGGAGAAGCTGGCTGAGACACGAGGATGAGCAGCTGACTTCACATCCAACTGGAGAATCCAACATTGGGCATCTCAGTCCAGAGACCAAGTCACCAGTCCCAAGGGCAGGCAATGGGAGAGACTGGACTGTCCCCTGTGAAAAACATAGATCCTGATGTGTTTAGCTGTTGCGCTCCATCAGTTCTAGATCTGGGAAGCAAACTCTGAAAGCACAGCTCTACTTCTGATACCCCTACATGTAACAGAACGCAATCTGGGAGGCCTAACCTCCAAAGGGCCAGAGGATGGCAGCCAACCCAGAGCTTGTATAGAACAAAGTTCTTGGTAAGACAAAAGGCTATGGATGACATTAGTTGATGTTAGTTTCCTTTTTAGCTGCAAAGAGCAGATGTTATCCTTGATACTGTGGTACAATTTGAGTCCAGAAAAGATAAAGGTCTGTGCTGAACCCTGTACAAACATAGAATACTGGTTTTGCTTTAAAGAAGACTACAGCATTGACTTTGAAAAATAATACTGGGAGATTTTTAAACTAGTGTAATGTTTGCCTCTAGACAAAAAAAAAAAAAAAAAAGGAAAAAAGACTACTACTTATATTATGAAAATCCATGTTGCTCTCACGGCACTAAGAAAGATGAATTCTTCATCCTCAAAACAAGGACAGGAATGAAAAAAGGAGCGGGGGGCAGATAAGTCTCGGAGAGGGAGAAGCTATCTTTGATTATTTTATCATGGGGTAGGCTAATGCAATTCCGGAAGGCATTGAATTATTTTCCTATATTTATGATTGCTTACACATATGAAACATGGACACCTTTGCTTGAAGAAACAAGTTGAAGGATAAACAGCAGTGGGAGCTGATACAGATGGGAGCCGGGAAAGCACTCAGGGCTCAGAAGGAGGCACTGGCTGCAGCACAGAGACAGCCGTGCCAGCGCCGCATGAGCCTGCTACATGAGCACCTGTGGGAACTCTGTACAGGCAAGACAGCATGCACCAAAAGGCACTCCTGCGACCGATGACGCAGTCCCCTCTGCGGCATGGATGCACCTCACCAGATAGCTGGACACCGAGACTCCAGTTTAAAGACTTGACCACTTCAGGTGAGTGTTTTCACACAGATACAGGCATAGGCACTAGACAAGTATCTGAAGAAGAACTGGGTTAATTTTACAGTCAAGATCCACATAAGAAAAGGCACGGAAAAAGGACACTGAAAAAGGTGTCAGCTTCGGCTGGGGACTTGAAGTAAAAAACAGAGGTCAAGAGCATCTAGGACCTGAAAACTGCAGATACTGCTGGAGGAGAGCACACAATTTCATGTTTGAATTGGGGGTAGAAAAAATATAAAAAGGTTTGAAGATGGATTCAATGATCAAAACAGCCAAACAAATCATTCTTGCAGCAGCTTTAGATACCCAGCAGTGCTGGAGTAAGGAGTATGGCAAGAAAACAGACTTTTAAAGGAGAAGAATTATATAAATAGTGTTCTGAGGCAATAGGTTTTAAACTCAAATATGGATTTTACACACTACGTATATCACATTTAGCATTTGCAAATGTGTAACAAATTCATCATTTTACTACGTAGTTAAGATAACAATACGAAATTGTATTTATACATGATATTGACACCATAGCCACATTCACTGTTTTCACAATTTCTGTGAAACTATAAATATCCTCACCCCACTCTTCCCCAACAGCAGACACGTGTCTGGGATATTGGCTAAAACAGCTTCCCCTCCTTGCACAATGCACATGGAGCAACTCTGGCTCTGGCAGATCCATTTCAGAATCCCAGCATCTCAGAAAGCCAATCAAACATGCAAGAGTAGTATCAGTGCTTTGCATGATCCAGGGAAAGGACATGAATTTCATTACTCGGAACTTAGATGAACCCGTAGAAGGTACAGGGATTATTCGTTGGTTTGATGCAAATACTACCTTGTGACAAGTGGCTGACTGGTTTTGACAAGGTGGGTTTTTTTTCCCTGAGAAAGTTTTTTCCCACCCAGCTGTACTGTAATGCCATTCAAATAAAACCAGCATAAATGACAAACATTCTTTATTGATGTAATGCCACCTCAGAATATGTTACAATTTTGTATTTTCTATTGATCAATCTGCTTGACATTTTCTTTAATAAGCAGAAATGCAAAAAAGAAAAAAAGCAGTACATTGCAGAAGAATGTAAAATACCAATTATACATAAAAATCACATCGCATATATATTTAGTTCTCTTTCTAATTTTTTTTCCACACACAAGATTTTGATAGTGTGTAATTTAATTGAGTGCTAGAGCAATGAGTAAGGAGGAGAATTTGAAGTGTCATATCAATGACAAAATATTCAACTTGTTGTCTCCTGTTGTCAGTTTAAGTAATGCGGCAAAGCCCACTTTAATGAATTTTTTTATGTAAGAGTAATCCTCCAAAAAGAATACAGTTAGTACGTGCTCATTTCTACAGTCTTTACTTATAATGAAATCTTTAATACCCATCATGGGAATAGATCTGTTAACATAAACAGAGGATATTTATTCTCCCACTTAAAACAGCAAAGGCTTTGAATCTGCTCCCTAGTTCATATAAGAAAATACTGCTCCATCACTTCTTTAGGTCAGAATTCCTGTGTCCGGGTAGCCTCTCAGAAGTCATCTCCGCATCAGGCATTTTTTCACTCCAAAACCATGTTCTGCTTCTGGTTCCCCACTAACTTACCACCTGCTAAAGCTAAAGAGATAAGACTAACAGAGCAAAATGTACAGGCACTCCCTCAGGTAGTGCTGGGCCTTTCAGCACTCCATAGCATGAAAAGCACCCACAGTAAAACTCGTATCCCTCACTAAAATGCCCAGGGCTCGGAAGGCATTCCTAGATCTCACACTAGGTCTGTTCCTTACATATTGCTTCAAATAGGAGAACCACTTGCTGTGGCACTGCAGCTTCTTCACTCCTGCTACTAGTAATGATGCAGTTGTATGCATCAGATGAGAACTAATTTCAACAAATAATGAAAAAAAATTATTTTTCCATAACACAAAACCAATGGAGGAAAAAATAAAGAAAGAAAACTAATGATTATGCAAAAAGCAATTGACAAAAATTCTGCCGGGTTTTGCATTGTTAGCCCAAATCAATACACATGAAGCCATTGGGAATTCTGCTGCAAGCCATCCTACTTGCATTACTGACTTACATTACAGAAGGTCTCAGAGTAAGACCTGTGTGCCAAGAAGCCTCAAAAAATAGAAGTTGCAGTTCCAACCCCCTTCTTGAGACTTCAGAAGCCAGAGTTTGCAAACAGGATAGCACTAACATATACACATCCTGCTGTGACAGGAAATTACATAGATATAGCCTACTTATCTTGCTGCTAGTGCTCTTTCTGATTTCCTGTATCTATATAACACTTTTCATTAGTTAAGTTAGTTTAGTCAAGGGAAGATACCTTTGCAAAATCAATTGATGAAAATACAAAATACATGAATGCGCATAAGTTACTGTCTATTATTTAGCAAACTAGGGCCGTATAGCTGTCAGTATTAGCTGAAGAAGATTTACTGTATCAACACAGTCTTAAAATATTGTTCTCTGAGATGTTTATCTGTAATTTTATATTGAATACTTTTACACTCACTACCTGGTAACCCACTAGGAAGAATATATGCCTGTTGGTATGATTTGGAAGCCAGGAAAAGTCTGTATGTATACTTCTAAAATACCTTCTCAAACCCTCTGGCCTACCCCTCCTGCAACAGCAAGCACTGCGAACAGTACTCCTGTTTTTCATACGACAAAGGGAAAATGTGCTTTGGACAACAGAAGTTTCAGCAGTCTCTGGCATGCTGCTTCTGCAATCCCTAATCCACATCAGCATTCCAGTGTGCCTATAGAAGATATTCTGGAAGGTTTTGAGGAAAGTGGAACTGTAATGAGAAAGCAGTTGCACCTTTTCCATTATTTGTTTTCTTATTCTTGTCTTTCCATAAGAGAAGCAAATGGAGTGCAATAGAGGGTAAAAGCAGAACAAGTAGTTGTTCATCACTAGTTGGAGGCTGGGTAGGTGAGGGAGAAATAGTGGCTAAAATAATACCATACAAATACAATAACTGGCCCAAATTTTGCTATTTTCTGCATTTATACTTTCCAGCCATATATATTTTAAAAAAATTTGCATTTCTTCAAGTTTTCATGTGTTGGGTTGGTTATCTGAATTATCTCTTTCTACATATTTATTAGCATTACAAATACAATATGGATGAAAAAAGTTCTGTTTTATTCCAGCTGCTTATATTTACATGAATATTATAAGCAGAAATAAAAAAGAGACACCTTCATCTTTAGCGTGAGATGGCTTTTTAGAATTCAGATGTATACATGGAGGGGAACAAGAGCTGGTGCATTTGTAGACCAGCTCTGAAAGCTGCTGCATGAACTATTCTAAGTACATCTAATGCATATAATTTGAGAGTCTTACACTATTTTTCAAATACTAATCTATAAGCAGATAATCCATGCTATGTGTGGTGAAAAGAGAAGATGAGGCAAAGTGACTTGGCCAAGGTATCACAAAAATCAATTCCCCAGCCTGCAAGAAAAAGCTGTGGGAACCACCGTATCTGCAGAAAGTGTGCACAAAGAGGCCTTGCATTGTCTTCACGCTCCCCTGATCCTGAGAGGGCAGTGTGCCAGCCTGGGCCCTTGGGATAAACTGATGCACCTTAAAAAATATTCTGAATTATGGTAGTTGCCCAAGAACTTCCACAGATCATTACAACAGCTGATGTTTGCATCAAAATCTCGGTCATGTACCCTGGAACCATTCTGTCATCTCCATGCCTTATAAGGACACCTTATACTGACTTGAAAGAGGTTTTAAGAGATGACAAAATCACAATCAGAACAATGAACAGAGCTCAAGGATTGCATTTTTGACCATCCAATCTCAAATACTAGGTTATATCATACCATTTTAAACCAAGAAATCCCAGCAATAAAAGCAGTCTTTATCAGTGCATAATTAGGAGGGAGAATGTAGACTAGTTTCTCTGTAAGAATAGGTAATTTGTTAATGACCAGCCACAAAAAATTTGGCCGCTTAATTTTGATTTAATTATGTTCTGGGAGGGGAAAAAAAAAGTAAGTTTTTAATAGAACTGATTCTGGCTTAAGATTTGCATTGCTTGAAATTTGACTTAGAACCTAAAAATTCCAGCACTTTCACTTTAGCACTGAAGCAAAGAACAATTAAAAAAAAAAATCTGTAATAAATAACAGATTCTGTTCAGATTCAGTTTAAGAGAGATACTTTTGCCCAGTTAGATTAACCAAAACAATTCACCTCACTTTTTTTATAACTGAATTTCAGCATATTTCACTTAATCTAATGATATTTCACCCTTAAGTTACTCTTAACATTTTCAATGTTCACACCACTCTACATCCTCTTGTGGAAAGAGCAAGGGATGGTCTATGGTTCAGAATTAATCCACAGAGTCTGACTGCCTCAAGGATCACTTGCCCTATTGACCTCAGAGCATGTAAAGGAATTTAAACAAAATTCAGTCTGTGTATCAGAGGCTTCTGCACTTCATCAATATTCAGTATGCCATGATACATAACAGGTACTTACGGAACGTAAGAAACAAAGCATATTTAACCTCTATTGTGAATTTACCCATTATCATTGGTGCGTTATATTTAGCAGCTGTAAGCTACAACAGAAATTTGAAAATGAGCAAAATAAAAAATTGCATACATAAGGTTACAGTAAAACATGTTTTTGTGCTTTCATAAGTATAATGGCATGGTTAAGGTATTATTTTAATCCTATTCTGAACTGTCAGGGCATTTTTTGATTATTCATTACTATGCCTGATTGTGGTCTTTACAAGATTCTGACATGTCTTGTGCTTTAGAATATCCTTTATGTATTTTTTCCATTTACTATTTGAGCACACACATGTTTTACTCCTATTTCCCTTTGATCTACATAAACTTTAAACTTCTGAGCTATACAAAACTGATGAGCCACCACCTCCTCCTTCATTGTTTATGAGTATCTTGCTGCTTTCTACACATGAGAAAGGCATCATTTCTCATTTCAAGAAGCAGTGGAAGCCACGTATCAATACTCCTGAAGTTTCTGAAATCCACAAAGGAAGCTTTGGTTGTAACGTGTGAGTTGCTAAATCCAAAATTAAGAAAACAAACCATCATGAGTCAGGGCTCCAACAGATAAATGATGCACTGGACCTAATACTGTGACATTTAAGCGCTCTCATGGGTTTTTTTCTTAATTCTCTTTGAGGTTTTGTCCCTTCAGGACATGAAAGTGCACATTCTCAAGCTTCTCCCTTCAACTCTAATTTTGATCATGAACAAAACCCAAGAGTTACAATGAAGATGGGTCAAGCATCAAACTTCAGATGCAGAGGTTTTTAGACAAGCATATACATCTTGAAGAAATAAGAAAAATATAGAAACTCATTGACACATGAAGAAGAAAACCAAAAGCATTCATCTCCCATAACTTAACTCCTGTAACTGTGGAGACATCTCCATAGCTAGCAACATCTAGATTTTTTCTGAAAAAGAAAAGGGCATTTCAAGGGAAGGAGTCAGATTTTTGTAACTGTGCGTCACAAACAGGTCATATGAGTCAGTCAGAATTGTCTAGTCTTCACTAACCATATAAGGCACCTAAACAGGCTTGTCGAATACCAGCGTGTAAAATCCAGAGTTAGGCAGATTATTTCCCATACACAGTATTTGGGCCTGGGAATGGTACTTCAGCAAGTTGAATCTGGTAAAGGTACACTGGTTACCTATCTAAAACAGACCAAAAAAACCTAAACATTATTCAAGTTAACTATTCCCTCTGTCTCCCACCTCACAAAAAGTCAAACAATTCTGAATCTGCTTTCACATCTAATGCTTTACTGCTAGGCTAAAAAGGGTGTTCAGATTTTTTTCCCTTTTCATCTTGAAACAACGAATAACTGTGCGTAGCGTATTTACAAATGCATTTCTGTGTGTATCCATCAGGCTCCTCCAGCTCTCCTCTTCCTATCTTTCTGCTCCTCTTAGTAATGAACAGCAACTTGCTTCAATTCACACGCTTGTTACAATCAATTACCACATTTTCTGTAGTCAGATTTTAGAAAATAGGCAACAGTGGTATATATTATGTAAAAATGACCACATATACAAATAAACTTTTCTGAACTTCTAGGGCTAAAATATTTGGAATTGTTTACGACTACCATCTGAGCATGAAATGAGCTATTTAACAAGGGCAGAGAATAAAGACCTCCTTTTATCACATCCTACACTCAGAGCTTAATCCCAGTTCTACAGTTCAAGCTAAACCCTAATGGTCAAGCACAAAAAAAGTGTCTCTCATTATTCATGTTACTTACTGCTCATCCATATTTTGGTTCTGAAGTACTTCCTGCCTGTCTAATGGAAAAGTCCATATACCTTTGAACTTCTATCCTCAGAAAATACATGTATTAGTTGTAGGGTTTATAGGCTAGACATGACAGTGAAATAGCACTGAGGCTGGAAAGAATAAACTGTAAGAGCCATTTGGCTCAGACATCCTAGAAAATGCATATCAATAAAAGAATCAATTTGTTAGTCACCAAGAAAGGATTAGCAATTTTCATTTAACAAAAAATACAGCAGTTTAGGTGCTGGAATCCAGAGTAGGGAAAAATGCATTACCTGAAAAAAAAAATAGAAGTTACTTTTCTCATTATCGGAGTACCATAATTATATTTGAGTTTCACTATGAACAATTGCTCCTTGATGGTTCTTGTTGAGTAACCTTGTTCAATAAGGGCCTGTCAATACAATTTGCTTTCAATTGTCAGTTTATACAATATCAAGAATAATGGGCTCACTCAGGTGCACTTGGAAATTGTAATAAAATATTAATTTTGGGGAAAAGAAAACTGATAATCATCTGGTTTAGTATTCTACACTTATGTCTGCATTTTTTGAGAAACTCTCTGTAATAAATGTGAACATTACAATGTATGTTAGACAAACAGTCATAGACAACCAGGCAGTAAAACACTGAAAAGGGGATATCCTCTGTATAATATACTTCATGTGGAGGAGGAGTCCTGTCATTACCTAGTCCAAGACAGCAGTGAGCAAACTGTCCTATATCACTTCTAAGTTTCTGGAAAGTAAGTGCATCCTCATTTCTTGCATATAATGTATTTTTTGAGGTTCACAGGAGTGGATTTTTTAATCAAGCCTTATTTCTTTGCTTCCATTTTCCTAAAATGTAAAAGAGCTGGATAATTAACCCTTGCAAAATAAGTGGTAGGGAGTAACTGATCCTCATACTTCGTTAAAGAAGTCACATCAAGATACTTTCACAGAAGCTTCAGAGAGATACTCTGTGAATGAAATAGGGGGCAATGATCCAGCTGCTGGCTACATAGGGAGATCAGAGGATTCAAAAGCAAATCACAGCACTGAGGTTCATAGAAAGGTGTGTACGGAAAGAATAATTTTGATGTTTTTTTCCCCTCTCCTGCTAATGTAGTTTGAATGCTGAACACTATGAAGGGGGTCTGGGAGGTTCGCTTAGCAGGAACTTTTCCGTAGTTTCTCATAGTCTAACACCCATCTCTAGTTGTTCTAGTTGTTCTTGTCAACAGAAAAACTCAGGAAAGGAGTTTAGCTTGAAAGAAACCATAGGAAAGGTATTTGCTTTCACTCCCTTCCTTTCCAACACAGCAAGCTTAACAATCTGTCTGACACTCTTCAAAGACAGCAGCATACCATAAATTTTTCTATCCCTAACTTCTGCCAGGCAATATGGGTACGCATTTACATAACAAACCCTTTACACATGACTGAAATCAAGAGCTGCCAACACACAGCAAAAGTAGTAAGCTAAGAATTTCCCCAAAAGGGAGCAAACAACACTGTAAGTGTTTTTGGAAGAGCTGGAATTTGAAGAAATAGATGCAGCACTGGCAATTTAATTATTTGGTTTTTCACAACATGCATATATATGTGTATATTTGTGTGTGTGTATGTGTAATTATGAAGGAAGGGGTAAGCTTCCACAGCTCGTGCTAGTGTAAGTATGATAAGGAGTGTAAACTGCTAAGTAGTTTAAGAATTCTATTTAATATATGCAAGGATATCACTTGAGAAGAAGTACTCGTTGCTTATGTGAATCCATCTGTCATTATAGATCTACATCAACTAAGTCACGTGAATTTGTACTGCTAACAGGTGGGATAACTAGAAACTAAGTAATTTGTGACGTAAAAGATAGTTAAATCAAAAGGAAGCTATTGTCTGAAAATGGGTTAGTTTTTGCAAAAATCTAGGATAGATATTTGGAGGCCTGCTGAAAGCTTTGCTTCTAGTGAAATGGCTGTACAGCAGTGACAGACTTTTAATGCACCTATCAAATATAAGCACTATTGCATTAGCATAATTATGTCTAGGCTTAAAAAACACCTACATTTGAGGCAGCCCATTTATGCAGAAAGATGTAACACCCCATGGCGGCAGCATAAATTAATCTTTAAGTTGGCTGAATGAGGATACCTTTTACATAAGTCAACCTCTGCACGGTGCAAAAGCAGATACCAAATTACACAAAACTGAACATCAGCTCTCAGTGCAATGGTAAAAGAAATACACTCCTCCCAACTATTGAGTGAAAAGTAGAAAGGGAAAAAAGGAAACCAATAGCTACATTGCCCTGCCAAGCTGTTTTCCAGATACTTATTTACAGCAGGCTTTCCAGTTTAGTTCTGTGTTTCACTTAAAACATCTGTGGGGAATTTTGTAGAAAAAAGGTGTAAAAGCATTTTGTCTTTAGTAAGGAATACATTTTCTGACTATTTTGAAGTAACTCTGCCACTTAGCTTGAGTTAAAGGTTTTGATAAATGAAAAACATCCCATTATCTTTGTTCCCAATGACCCTACTAACAGAATAATGCAGGCATTTTAAGCCTTCCATGTAGTTAAATTCACTGAAATCTTAGACATAAGCTATATGTGAAGCAATTAGGTTATAATTCAGCAAAGTTATTAAACGTTAAGTACTTCTGTTAGGCTTATGAAAGCTACAGTCCAATATGAGCCCAACCTCTCAGATAATGGAGGTGGGGTCACTATGCTATCAAAGGCAGCAATCGAGCATGCTTCCCTCCAGTTCCAGTACACAAACAGCAATCCTCTCCCTTTTAATGGCAGAGGATAAGCCGCGGAGACAGCATCAAGACTGCAATGGGCAGTTGATTTTGCCTGCCTATAGCTGATCTAACAGCCAGAGGCTGCCTTGATAGCACAGACATCATTGCTTAAATGCCTTCTTGGAGCACTGTTGCCTTGGGTGTCTTTGTTCCTTGGTAAAGCAATACTCAGAAAAAAGGTCAGGTGTTTAGGGCAGTGTTTTTCCATAAAAAGGAACAAAGAGTACGTCCCTTCTCTGTTTGTACTAAAGTGATTAATAATTCAAGGATGAACTTATATTTTCCACTGAATCATGCACTCAGTTCTGAGTCTCTCACATCCCAGATCAGTATTCCCTTCAACAGATTTTTTTTTTTCCCCCCCACAAAAAATGCAGTAAATGTGTGGATTACAGCAAAACTGGTTTTAGCAATTTAGAAAGTTATCATCTGGTCATCTTTGTAACAAAGAAAGGCAATTCAGAATTAAGATTGTGCTTAATGTAAATACAAATATGACAAAGTAAAAAAAGGAAGAGTTAAATAGCAGCACTACAGATAAGATTATTAGGGTACATTTCTTAACAGCAATTTCTGACTTATACTGTGGCGTTTCATGCCACCTGGACCCCAGATGCACTCTTTCTCAAAGGAACACATCTTGTCCATCAGATTTATCACAGTTCTTCACTGGCTTTCAACTACCTGACAATCCTCACTTTCCAGAAGATGGGCAGTCTCTCCCTTTCTGTGGCATTGCTGCTTGGCTCATTTTTGTTGTTGTTGTTGACATAATCAAACAGCAACATTTATTTCCATTACCTTGCTAGGGTATATGTTGCACATCTTGTAGCTGCATTTCTATTTTTTCCGTTTTGAATATTTCATCAGATTGAATCAGAATTCTTAGTCAAAGACATTTAATAGCAAGAAATTATGAACCAGTTTTATTAAACAAACCACATTCAAGAGTGATGATTTAAGTCCAAAAAATGTGATAAAAAGCTTTACAAGCACTCAGAAAACAACAGTCCTGAGGACCTTATAAAATAAACTTGTAGGTAGGTACATAGGTGAGAAGCCAGTCCATGAGTGCAGTTAAGCCATCTGTAATCTAATAGAATCAGTGATATGCTATACATAACACTGTGTTCAAAACAGAGAATGTTATGGGGCCTGGAGTATTTCCTCTTCCACAGTTGTTTGGTTACAGATACCAATCTCATCGTGATGCTGACTGCCAAACTAGCCTAAGGGCTATTAAACACTCAGATATACCAAGGAGAAAAAAATATGGAAAGTATTTTACAAACCGTTGACAAAAGTCATAAGAAAAGACATCAAAGTTGCTGAGAAGCTTCTATTCAAAGAAAGAAAGTAAACAAAGAAATAATAGCACTTAAAAAAAAGCAAGAATCACCTTGTATTAATGAGGTCTATAATTATTGCAATAGATAAAATGGGGCATAGAGAAGCAGAACAGTTTCTTTTGTATAGCAAATCAATAACATTATATAATTTTTCAGTTTTCTCCCTACTTTTACCGTAAGAGATTTTTCCTCTTTAAGAAAAACTGTAAGTAACATTAAAGGTAAGATGTCCTGAAAGGATACAAGTGTGACATTAGCCCATGTACAGATTAATTTTACATAGAAATATGTAGTTTGGAAAGGAACAGAACTGAACTTTGATTCAGTTTTAACTATAATTAAGATACATGTATTTATTCTTCATTTATTAACTTTGGTGGAAGATGGTGTTTAATGGCTCCAGAAGAGAATGGATAGCACATACAGCCTTTCTGGGAAAGGATGCCTCTAACCTGTCCTTTCCTGTTTCAGCCCAGTATCTGATAGCAGCCAGTTCACCTGGCATGGTGGTCTCGTTCTTGGCCTAATTTCAACCTTATGCCAACCCTCCAGGGTCCCTCCTGCCATTGTACAGCTCTGCCTCTGCTGGGAACCTCGCCGCAGGCAGTGCAGAATACCGTGCTGGCAACACAGGCAATTGGGTTTAAGAGAATTATAGTAGTTCAAACTGTGATAAAAGTTATTAAAAAAAGTTAAGGCGGTTTTCGTGAGATACAAGTTGCAATTACAGAAGCATACAAAGGATTTAAACACTACTATATCAACACATAATTAAATTTTGCCTTTCCGAATTTGTTTTGCTTCCGTGTTTTAGCAAGGGAATGTAAATTTTTAGGAAGGTGTCACTAAATCACATAAAATCTGGTATTTTATAGAGGCATTTTTAAAGTTATATTTCCCTGGTGCACATGGGCATGCTTCATGAAGTGCATGATCAGGCTATACCAAGCCTTCTCTTCCAATATTTAGGCTGACCACTTCACTACAGATCAGTTTCCCTCACAATTTCTCCTATACATTGATTCAGGAAAACTGGCCAGTTTCTGAAAAGTTATTTATCTTTTCCATTTCCTTTCAGTTTGGCTTTTTATTGGAAGGGACATCTAATCTCCCTGTCTGACCAATATCAAATTTTGTTTCCCTAAGATGCGTGGAGAGATGGGGCAAAGGGTGAAGGGAAAAATCAATGTGGGGGAACAGGCTGGAATACCTACCAGAGAAAATGCTGGGGGGTAAAGATCCGCCCCCTGACACTGGATGTGAGGCCAGGATGCTATTTAAAAATCCCGCCCTCAGGAATCTCGAAAGAGACTTCACCCCAATGGTCGGAAAGGATCCTTTCAAAGAGATAAAAATGATCATTAATCAAATGACTTGTTCTTTGGCTGATAAAAGAAGTTGACTTTTTAAAGAAAGAATAACCAAATCTCTGCAAAGTTAACAGTGGTTTCACTGGAACAGATCTTATAAAAAGCAGTTAAAAGTCTTTGCTTTTTAACCAAGTCAGACAATACACAGCTTTAACCAGAAAGTGGTTGTTTTCGGCATACTTTGCAAATGGAGAATTCCAGCACTTCTAGGAGGAATGGAAAAATTTGATATTTTAAAGGCAAATTACAGCCATTGGGTATTCATAACGCATTCCAAATGACTCTACCATAGAGGCATTTTACAGTTTTGTATACAAATCAAAGAGAGATCAGCAGAGGTGAAGCTATACCAGCAAAGCTGTGTTTTATACCAGTGTTTTAAAGCCACCTGACAAACCACCTGACAAAAGTCATGTCAGGCCAGGGGAGAAGGGGAACCAGAATTTGCAGTTATATTCCTGACTTCTGGGTCAGGGCAGCTATGTCAGTCAGACCTTCTATCACATCTCCCAATACCTGTCAATATATTAATGCAAGCAAAAGCCAGGAGTATAGACATCGTCCCTTTCTGCTTTGCTCTCATCAGAAGTTTTACACATTTTACGCTTTCAATAGAATAAACTCTATGTTCTTCTCATTGCCTAAATGTACAGTTTTATTTCTGGAAACAGAGACTATCTCATCCACCACTTTTAAAATAAGTACTTGTGACATATCTATTATAGTGATGACTCTTTATGAGATGATCCACTGTTTCAGCTTTCAGCATATGTACAGAGATCTAGAGGCATCATTTCAACTAGCTCATGTTAGTGCTCAGTGAATGCCAGCATCAAAGATGGATCTGAAATGAGAGCTCTACACATCTTGCTCAAAAGCACAGAGTCATGATTCTCCCATCTTGCAATAAATTTAAATTGACAATCAGAATAATTTGTGTATTTTTTCAAGTACATCAAGCAAGCATCCATCCAAAAATTTAGGCAATGGCAAGTTTGTTTTCATCATCTTGCAGGTATTTCGTAGTTGTTCTTTTAAGAGATAGAAAACATCTTAATATTTATATACAATGAGTAAAATAAATGCCCTCTTAAAATGTATGCAACAGTTGGGATTTTTTTTTAATAAAAATGTAGTGAGAAAAATTTAGCTTCAAAACACACATATGTTTTTGCTGAACTTAAAGTAGCCCAAGAGAGCTTTGAATTTTTCTCTTGTATTTTCAAGCAAGAGTTCTATTGTTTCTCCTCAACACATTCCTCACTTGCCCTTTAAATTTGTTATTAGACCTGCTGCAGTGTGTGGAAAAAGAATTAATTTAGTTAGTGTTCTGGATGCAGTATTTTTATATCTGATGGTTAAAAATAAGGCATAAAAGTTTTCCCTCTGGCCACTCCAGAAAAGCCTAACTTTGGCACTCTTTTCAAAGTGCTTCCAAACTCCATAGCTTTCATTTTAAAATATTTTCAGGAGTGATCATGGATAGAGAGTCCAGAATGCAATACACAGAAATTCAATTTTAAAATGGAAAATTGTTCCATAAACTCCAAGATGTTTGGTACTAAACAGCATTTTAAAACATGAAGGCTAAATAATGAACATATGAAGACTTCCCAAATAAAACTTTGCTTCTCTGTTTCAAAATATGAATTATACCAACCATAAAGTACACCCACTGTGAGTCACATGCCATATGTACAGACCTTCAGAAAAGCCAAACAGCTTGAGCTTCACTATTGACATTTTCCTGCATTTAAATGGTGTTAAACAGCAAATAACTCAAGTTTCCTAGCAGTGTTACAGGAAGTTACTTTGTTATAGAAAGTAATGGAGACAAAACCAAATTTATTTCACTTATTGTACATATTCAGAAATAAAAACAAGGAGCAGCAAATTTTGGAGCAATACAATCTGTGAATACTAAGAAGAGAGCTCGAGTGCTAAAATTATTGAGGCTTCATAAGCAGCAAATAACTAAAGGAATACAGGTAAATAATGTTTTTCTCTCACTGAAAAAGGTAGGATTCAGTTGCTTAAGCATAAATGCTTTGTGTCATTTGAGATACTGTAGAAAATCTGAGACATTCACATTTGAGTGGCAGATATGACAAGATCTGCAGGAGATTTGCACTCTTTGAGACTGACAGCAAGAGGCAAAGCAGCAGTTGGGTATCTAAGAGTAGGCATTTAGTGCCACTTTAGGCAACTGAATCCCATCCAAACAGTCCACTGTCACCTTAAAAATGTCTCTGATTAAGTAGAATACAGCTACAAGAATGAGACCTCATTTAGTCTCTTCTAGAAGTCCACAAACAGCTTCTGAAAAGGACAAGGTTGATAACGTTCAGTCCTGAGCAGTATCCAGCAACATAAAAATGCCGACAAAAGACAGGTTGAAAGTTCATTCACGTTAAAATGTGCATGGTCCTAAATTAAAATATAGCATATGCTCCAGAATGAACAAATGGGTGCTTTTGGTATTATCACCTACACAATGTGAATAGGGTTTGAGACTCTATTACATGACTATATATGTGAAAGTTGGCTTCGTTGCAGGTAGTTGGGAAAGAAAATTAATTCCCATAAGTCTCATCAATCGCCACCAGAAGGACAGAGGTCTGATAAGAGCTTTGGGCATTTACAGTAACTCAGAAGCTTTACTCAAATTTCTACTTGTTTGCATAAACATTCATGACATATTTGAAAGAAAATCTGCAACAAAAAAATTGAGTTCAATGCAGAAAGGGAGAAAGCTCTCTGCTAAGACAACAAAGAAGAAGACAGGTGGGAGCATGCTATTAAAGAGAAAACACCAGCTCAGAAATATTTCTCGGAAATATTATAAACTTCTGTGTGGAAATCAATGAAAAGAATTGCATTTCCTTCTATCTGAATATGTTTGGTTTTTTTTTTTAATTGGATAATGAAGATGTAGTCTTTCTTCTTTTTCCAAATTGGAATCATGCTTAGTTAAAGAAAAAGTCCACCAAAATGTGTCTGCTGCTTTATATACTGCTGCTTTACACTCCAAATTGCAAAAGCAATATTAATTTTTTAGAGGTGCATGCTAGCAACAGAAATCTTAATGCTTAATTTAAACAATCGCTGTAAAGCAACCACACTGGACACTTGCAAGATGCTAGGGTATTATTTCTTTAGCTAACCAATTTTCTTGAGAAATGCCATTCTGTCAGTGCACATTACACAGAGACTAGACACCCGTTTTGTTGTTTGGTGTGAAAATTAACACTCAATATTTTAGCAGTGGGTGGAGTTACACTAATGGGAAGAGTTTTTCGTATAAGGTCTTGCTGGTTCTAAACTGGGCAAAGGAGACATGAATATTAAGCCATGATTCCTGAATGCACTGAAATACAGCTGTTATTTAGCAGCTTACGGGCATGGTTTTATTAAGGAAAAAACCTAGCTTCTCCCCCTTCCATGGTTATACACTATGAACATCACGCCACCTTAATATGGGAAACTACATTAGTTACAGATACTAGTTGGAAAAGTGCATTGAAACAGTAAAACTATATGGCAATGCTCTGAATAGCTGACAGTTCATGAAGTATCCACCATTTACTGAGTTCCGTGACACTAGTTTATAACTCAGCGCAAATTCTTCTGTTTCACAATTATTACAGCTAAGTGCCTGTGCTCAGAGGCAGTGGGGGAGTGCTGAATCAATTAGCCTGCCTTCCTCCTTCATCTGTTGTTCCAGGGGGAATATCATCCCACAAATGGTAGAATTTGATAGGGAAATCACTGGGATAGCATCCTAAACTGGCATGGTTTTAGTAGCTTATTATCACACAGAGCAGAAGGGCAAGAGGAGATAGCTGGGTAAAGGAAATACTTACGCTTAGTTCAGCTCCAGAGCACACGCATGAATTCACACACATTTATTAGCACTTGCATCATGACAGCACGGCCAGCCAGAAGGAACAGCCATCTATCCCCACAGCAAAGGCACATCCCATGGCCTAGGGCTAGCAGCATTTACAAGAATTCAGCTCATCCCAAATTACAAGCATTACTCATGAAAACCAAATGGGTTTTCTGAGTATTTGTAAGCAAGTTGGTTACCTTCAGTCAAAACACACTTTAGGAAAAGCTGTCTAAGAAATTAAACAAATTACATCATATATTTCTCCCTAATAGTCTTAAAAATGGAATAACAGATGCTTAAAATTTCTCTTTTTGCTGTATCTTAGAGAGATTGTGTGCACTTGAAAATTTTATTTTAGAACAAAAGGTCAGTTTTTCCCTTTTATTCTGCATAAGAAAGTTTCTCTCTCAGAAAGGGCTGAAGAGTAGCATCCAACTGCATCACATCCCCAGCAGGACTGCCCTTTTTCAAAAGTCGGGTGCCATTATTCTCAATAGGACTGAAATTGTATCTTGCCTACAGTTAGGTGATTATTCTGAGAAGTGCAGCAGTCTTCCAAAGTATTCAATGACCCCAGATTCACAAATTGCTCTTAAAGAGAGCCATTAGATCACTGGAAACAATAGGATGTAGTAGCCTCTTACACAAAGTGCTGTAACCAAAATGGCTGTGGTGCAGATGTGCCCTAAGAGCAATAAGAAATAACACACATGCAGAGGACAACTCTAAAAAATTCAAGAAGATTGCACCTTTGTTGACGAATCAGTTTTCAGTTACAAACAATGGCAAAACTTACGAGAAATTCATAAAGAGCTCTTTTTAAAAGCTTTGGATGATATATACTTACTAGAAAAAGTAGAAGAGATGTGAACACTAGAAATACACGTATCTGGAAGAAGGAAAAACGTGTGTGGAGATACGTGCGCTTTGTAGAAAATAAAAGGGCAAGCAAAAGGGAGGACAGAAGGACTGATGAACTTAACACAGAGGTTTGGAAGAGATTTGGATATATACTTATGTGCCTTGTATTGGCCTAGCTCTGACAAACAACTGTATACTCAATCGATCTGTACGTTCTGGCTGGCCTGTAACTTGCCTTTTTCTTAATAAAAGAGCTTTAATAATTTCAGTAGAAATGCAGGGAAATACAAAATGAACATACTCTATGATCTTTTAAAAAAATAAAGATTAGAAAGCCTAGAATAGTTTTTAGTATTTTGTTATTCTAGGACTGTGCCATGATTTTGAAGGACCTGATCTGTGATTTTTACTATTCAGCAGCAACCTGCATTTAAAGTATAACGAATTACTGTAAAGATTTTTTTAACCCTTATTTGTTAGTCATATATAGTATTTAAATAAGAATGGGAATTTCCATCAAAAAACAGATTTAAGGTTTAACCAGCCATCTAGAGTGAAGTACACTGATGTACTTCAGTGAACTTGAGCCTGTACCTGGAATGTGTGTTATGAATCATGTGAGGCAACTTTAATGTTAACCCTTGTTCCTTTTCTGCCTCCGCCAGTAGGCTAAGGGAGACTTAGTGTTGCCTTTGTTTGATCTAGCGTGGGAACAGAGGCACTGCCGTGACACAAGCCCTGCTGGAGCTGCGATGGCCTTGTGGAAATGTTATACAAACCCAGAGGTTTGTCTCTTTCAGTATCCAAGCAATATTTTTGGGAAGAGCAGGGAAGCTTTCCGGCACCCAGGCTCAACAAAATAATCTGAAGAAGGGTTTGTGTGTCTGAAAACATTTCTGTTTTCCTCTCCAATGACAATAAGTAATAGTAATAAAAAAGGACCTGTTTTCTACAAATGCTGCTTTACTTATTTTCACTGTGAGGTTTTTGCATGATAGCACAATGAATAGTTCAGGTGTCTGGATTATTTATTTCCATGCCTTGTTGGGTTTAATTTCAGTTTGATTTTAACTCTAAATTTCCTCAATTTTATTGGTTTGGGAATAATAAAGCATCCACATGTTTTGGCCTCATTTCTGAGAAGTATACCTCTATAACCTAGTTCTTGGTGAAAATATTTTAAAAGGCCTGCTTTTATATATCAAATCCCCTAATCTGTGCTCCAGACTTAAATTTATGGGGTCTATCTGGAAACATGAAGAAGACAAACACTTGGTAGGGCAAAGCTGCTGTTCAGGTCTCCAACCCTGCAGAGTTTAACCTTGAGATGCTTGTGAAAGACAATGCTTCCCTATGAACCTGAAGTGCTGGAGTTCTCTTATTTCTTGATTGGCGGATGGGAATAAACCCAGACTTAGGAATATTTACATAGAATGAGACTATTTTAGAAAATCCCAATTATAGCAAGTTTTGGCTTTGCTTATGACTTCTCTGGGAGAAAAAGCAAATGCTGAAAGCAGCTTACAATTCCTAAGGAAGAACTGATGAAAGTTACATAATATTTGGGTAGAATATTAACATCTAATTTAATTTCCCTTGCTGCTTCTAGACAAACAGGCAATTTGGGGGAAAAAAAATGAGGGAATTGCTTGAAAAGAGTTCTACAAACACCATAGCCATTTATTTTGTGATGTGTTAAATGTCAATGCACACTGAAGTTCTGGTTGCTGAGAAGACTGGTGTGACAACATTAATATGATTAAGGCTTTTAACAGCAATAACAACTGTTGTGTTGAATCATCTTTGTAGTCTTAATGGAATAGTAATTGGAAATACTGTGCTTCTGTTAACAGGATAAAACAATCTGTGTATGTTTAAGCTGTCTGTTAAATAAGTATTTTTCAGTCAGTGCTTAAACTGAAAATAGCTTTAGCACAATGCTAAACAAGAACTCTGAAATCTTTAGGTATTTATAGTTACATATTATTATAGTATGATACTCAGAACGCTGTTCCAAGCACTGTATGCTGTACATTTGGATTTCATGATCACGCATGGATTATCAAATTAGCTGGAAACAAAATACTTTGAAATTATAGTTTTCATTCACAATAGAAAAAACAAAGCCTGCAATATTGGCCAAAACCTTTGTAATTAATTTTGTACAATTTAGGGAATGATTAGCCCATTAATAATTAGCAATATGAATTTCATTTCTGTTGTCTTTTGATCACCCAGTTTTTGTGATTTTGGAAGGAAAGATTCTGAGTAAAATCTGAGCATTCCTATGATATGGAGTTCTTCATCCTTTAAGACAGGAACCTCCCATGTGAAATGTTGATGGAGTCTTATAAATGGGATGGTTAAGAAGTTCTAGGGGCTTTTAAATTTTCAGATGCTCTTTTTTCACGGTATTTCCATAAAAAGACAGATAATAGGTTTTAATTTTCTACTTCATCTTTAAAAATTGCAGTGAGTTTTAATTTAATGAGTGAAATAGCTTTTCATGGGTGACATCTGAAGATGAATGTATTCATGCAGGCTGCTGTAAATTCTGCAGTTCTGCAATTAAGGCTCTGATTATCTACTCCTTTTGCCTTGCTAGCCTGTAACTGTATGAACAAGAAGTAGGAGGTAAATGCTCTCCACTTTTAGACAGCAACTAGTATCATTGAAAAAGACTCACTGTTTTCAGTTAAGAAAAACTCTTGGAGCTGAAGTTCCAAAGAGTCAATTGACAAAAAGTGATTTTTTGCTAAACAAATGTAGAGTATAAATTGAGGGTGAGGATTCCTTTCACTATTCACATTCATACCTGTTTTAGTTATTGCTGAGCAGTGCTTACACAGAGTCAAGGCCTTTTCTGCTCCTCACCCCACCCCACCAGTGAGCAGGCTGGGGGTGCAGAAGAAGCTGGGAGGGGACACAGCCGGGACAGCTGACCCCAACTGACCAAAGGGATATTCCATACCATATGATGTCATGCTCAGCATATAAAGCTGGGGGAAGAAGGAGGAAGGGGGGATGTTCAGAGTGATGGCATTTCCGCTTCCCAAGTCACCGTTACGCATGATGGAGCCCTGCTTTCCTGGAGATGGCTGAACACCTGCCTGCCGACGGGAAGCAGTGAATGAATTCCTTGTTTTGCTTTGCTTGCGCGTGCGGCTTTTGCTTTGCTTATTAAACTGTCTTTATCTGAACCCATAAGTTTTCTCACTTCTCCCCTTCCGATTCTCTCCCCCTTCCCACCACAGGGGAGTGAGCGAGCGGCTGGGTGGTGCTTAGTTGCCAGCTGGGGTTAAACAACAATACCATTCACAATTCACTAATATCAAGGAAATTAAGTACATTATTAAGTGTGATTTTCTTCTTGGTTACAAACACCAAGTGACTCCCTCAAATAAGTGATGCTAAGATTAGAAGTAGGAAGATTGCTATCATTATCGTGACCTCAGATGAACTCTTTGATTAGAAATGTATTATATACTGGTTTACATTTATGAATATATATGCTAGATAAAAAAACCTCTATGCCTAGGCTCAGTGAAGGTGTCCCAGCCCACATCTGATAACCCATGTTAGAAGCCAGGTTGTAGGCAGCTCCTGTAGCTATCTGATGGGCTTTGTCATATGCACAGGCATTCTGCTTCCTTTTTTTGGAAAATGCTATTGACCAAAGAGAATTAGCTGCGCTTGTTAATTATCTCTGTGGATATCAGCGTATTCAGAGGATTTTCTCCCAAGCTCAAAGATCACTTGGTGTTAATGGTGAATGCCATGAGGTAAAACCTCTCTCATCTGATCTTCCTTGTGCTATTTTTGGCAACAGTGATTCTGGCAAGATGGATATTGGGCAGTCAGTGTTTAAATAGGCCATGAAGTCACATTTTTCAATGCTTATAAAGGCATTCATTGAAAATTGGAAGTAAATTGCCAATCTTACCTAAACCAGCAAAACAGTGTATGTATGCTGAAGAATGTACTCAACTACAGCTGAGAGGAAAAAAGAAGAAAAAGGAAAGAATAGAAACTCATTTCCAAAGTGGTTAAGTTATTATCAGTCTAGGGAGAAATTAACAAGTTTCTGTTGTTTCAGGAAGAAAGGAAATAAATTATGTGAATTCTACAAACTATAGTACAGTAGTTTGTTTCAGATTTCTACTATTATGAAAATTCTGTACTATGCTTCTCTAGATGAAATATTGAAGCGAAGTAATTATCAGCTAAACTTATTTACTTTCAAATTTTATTCAATAGAAATTACCTTGTTAAAGTTTAGTAGAAAAATGACAATATTTACCAATTGATGTAGTCATGAATCTATTCTGGAATGTCAGACTGAATACATTTGCCTCTTAAAATGTGTTTACAGGATTGTCATTAGTGTTTTGTGCTTATATTAAGAACGTACTTAAACTGAATACTCTGTAAACTCACACCATCTAATTATGGTGTTTTTAAAAAAAACATATTTTTTTCCCACATTGCTTCTCTCTTTCAATTGTGTCCCCCTTAACAGTTTTATCATCTACTCCTGATTTATAAGCAGTGCCAAGGCTATGTTTATCTGTGAAGAACTGTAAGATTTAAGAAGCAGTATTTTTTGCAAACTGTATTTCCAACCAAAACTTCAGGAGTCTGGAATGGATCCCAGACAGTTTGCGTCTAAATTATTTATTCATCTGGAACCTGAACTATGTATGTATTAAGAATCAGAAAGATAATTATAGTCTGTGAAATGGATACAGCAAGACTCCCAGTAGAGACGAAGTAGAGAAAGGAATTTGGAGGTCAGGAACACACAAAGAACATAGTGATGGGCTGAGTCAATAGATTCTGAATAATCAGTTTACAGATGAAAACTCTATTAAAATGGCATTATTTTGTGTGGATGTTGATGATAGTGCTAGAAGAATGGTGGAAGTAGAAATAATTTATCTGTCTTGGCTGGAGCTGCAATGCTGAGTGAGATCAGGAAGCAAAATGCGCGGGTGTGTGTTCACTGCAAACCTCTGTCATTAAAGTTCTCACTTGCCCTCCAGAGCAGAACACAGAAAACACACGGCACTTTTCAACAGCCTATAACTCAAACAAGTCCGAACACATTTTCATTGCATAATATGACTGTTCTGCTTCCAAATTTCAAAGATTTCTTGCTAATCACTGAAAACAGTTACTTCCAGAAGCTTTTACTTCTCTATACTGGAAAATTAATCTGCACATGGGAAGCATGTTCCAACTGGCAACATTCTATACAAGTGCTCTGATTCCTGAGTGAGGAGGATGTGTCTGCTTTGAGATAACGAGAAAATCTTCCTTACGCAGAGAAACATATCTGCAGTTTGCTAAAGCAAACTGGTATGACCTCCTTCTCAAGAAGTTCCTTTCTTTTCTCTTCTGCTCTCTTTCTGTCCCATCCAAAGCATTACAGCTATAGTTGTTTATAGAAATCCTTGCATTAGAAAGAAGATGATGTTGTAAATAACAAAGGTTTCTTTTCCTCACATCAAACTCTCATGTTTCCATAAAATACAATATCAGATCATTTATATGAGAAAATTGCCAATCCATATTTTAATTCTTCTTCTTCACAATAATCTGCTGTTAAAGATATCTCAAGCTTGTTGCCTTCCATTAGAAATTTAAGTATGAGCCTTTAATCTGTAGTAAAGACAGCAATACAAGCTCCTGAGGCAGAGGTTTATACCATAAAGCATGTGTGATATCTGGACAACCACTACCGTAACTACCTGCTGAACTAGATTTTCCCTAGGTCTGATGGTCTCTCTGTGTTGGGGTGACAGGATATTGATAACAAGGCTCTTTCTTACTCTAGTTCGGGTAAATCTAGGGACCATAACTGGTTCTTACATATTAACCTGTACTGCATTGCTGGCATTCCTCCTTCAACTAATTTCTGATGTTGGTCTTGCATGCTCTCTTTCATCACAAATTTGGCAAAGTGAACTGGTAGACCTAAGCAACATAGAATAAGAAAAACTTGTTATTTCATTTCTTATTCAAATACTTGCAAACAAATGTAAAATTTAAAGATATGTGAACTTAGAGAAGGGGTACAGCTTTTCTGGAACAGTTTTAATGACTCAAACATTCATCAGTCAATCAAAGTTCAAGCATACAAGCTGATCAATTTTGCATATTAGGTGAATTAGGGTATGTTTACACAATGCATTCTCTTGTTTCTTCTGTGAAGGCTTTAACTCAGACAGCAGGTAACTAGAACCTGGCAGCATAACGTGGTTGAAAGTGCTAACACCAATACTATTGGTATAATAAAGATTATCAGTATGCCCCGTATCAGAAAGCACAGATAACTGTGCTCTATTTTTGGTAGTGACATAGACATTTACATTAGTTTTGAAAAGTTATTTAAGGATCTCAAAAGAAGTATAGTCAGCAGGTCAAGGGACGTGATTCTGCCACTTCAACTCCGCTCTGGTGAGTACTCCCACCTGGAGTACTGCATCCAGCTCTGAAGTCCTCAGCACCAGAAAGACATGGACCTGTTGGAGTGGGTCCAGAGGAGGGCCAAAAAATGATCAGAGGGATGGAACACCTCTCCTACGAGGAGGCGCTGAGAGAGTTGGGGTTATTCAGCCTGGAGAAGAAGAGGCTCCGGGGAGACCTTATTGTGGCCTTTCAGTACTCAAAAGGGGCTTATAAGAAAGATGGGGACAGACTTTGTAGCAAGGCCTGTTGCGACAGTACAAGGAGGAATGGTTTTAAACTAAAAGAGGGTAGATTCAGACTAGATATAAGGAAGAAATTTTTTACAATAAGGGTGTTGAAACACTGGAACATGTTGCCCAGAGAGGTGGTAGATGCTCCATCCCTGGAAACATTCAGGGTCAGGTTGGACAGGGCTTTGAGCACCCTGATCTAGTTGAAGATGTCCCTGCTCATTGCAGGGGGGTTGAACGAGATGACCATTAAAGGTCCCTTCCAATCCAAACTATTCTATGGTTCTATGATTCTATGATCTCAACTTACCAAAAAAATCTAGTTGCTATCTTGTACCTGTTTACTTTAATGAGACTTATGCATTTTATGAGGTTTGCAGGAGTACTGAGATACATACCTCCATCTTCAAGATACCTAAAATCCATTGGACTAGAGAAGATTAATATTATTTATAATATTCAATACATTTGACAACTCTTCTGTAATAAAGTTCCACCATTATTAAGTTATTTAATTTTAATGGTTATGGCTTCAATTAGCACTCTGCCCCTTGGGTTTCCAAACACTTCATAAATGAACTTGTAAGTCCCCACAATAACCCCTTCCTACATGTAAGGCAGCAGGCTTATCCAAAGAATCACAGAAATGCAAACAAAACTGTGAGGGCGAAGAAGAGCTCTTCGGCCACAAGCAAACTTTAGACACATTAAGATAATACACTGCAAATAACTTTGTATCAAATTGAAAGCACCACGGATATATTGTTTGATACACTCATATAAGGTTGACTTTAGTTAAGCCAGTGAGAATGGCAGCTGTTTCTCTTAAAAAAAGTAACAATGGGGACTTAACAGTGACCATGATTATGTCTCCCATCTTTCATCTTGTCATCTCAAGGAGCAGCTGTGTTTCTTGGTATCAGACATGGACCCAGACCCAACACCCACTATGGGACAGAAACATTGAATTATGTCTATTATTTTGGTATCTAATCTAGATTTCTCCCCAAAAGTGCAGTCTTAGCATAACAACTTAACTCAAAAGATCATGAAACAACATGATGGTAAAACCTGGTGTGATAAGGCTTCTACCTTAAGGAAGACACATCTGTTAGCTTATTATCAAGAACTAACTGTAATCCATAAAAATATAGATATATATTCCCCTAACTGTGACAGTCTTTCTGGTACAAGGTCTTATCGTACGTCACTGCAGCCTACTGTAGCTTTATTGCCAGTCTTTCATTCTTTAGGTGACTGGTAGTACAAGAACTACCACTGGAAACTAAGAAACTAATGGCAGCACGAAAGTAAGCAAATATAGTCTGAGGCAATGAGACATCAGTCCTGACTACGTTACATCATGATCCATACAAGCTTGTATTCTACATTGTATTCTGTGATTTAACTCTTTTTGTTTGGTACTTTCCTCAAGTTTCCCCAGGCTAGAGTATCATAGTTGTGCTGATTAGGAGTAGTTAAGGACTTTCATTTCCTACTTTCAGATGATATAATCACTCTTGTGATTTGAAGTTTGGCAGATATGTGCTATATATACTAGACATTTCTCCACAAGAATGTGGTTAAAGTTTTAATTTTTAGGCTGCTCTGTGTCAGGAAACTGGCCATCTATGTTTCATATCATGGCCAAATTCAATAAAATTAATTTCTCTTGGCAGTGAAGAAACCAGAAATTATTTTAAATTTTATTTGTTTTTTATTATTGTTGTCTCTACTAATTCAGTTGCCTTATCTTCCACACTTCATAGCTAATGCCCCAAATGAACAACTACTAAATTCCTTGTGTCTACACGATGATTCGTTGCTTTGCTATTTTCTAATTCCATCAATATTCTCTCCAATCTTACTGCTTAGTCTTTTTATTCTCTCCTGGCAATTCAAATACATTATCCATTTCATTTTCTGAGATTCTTACCATTCATACCTGATTTTACATGGTTTGCAACCTCATACTCAACAGCTCCATTATGGAACTTTCATAGAAAGCTATATTTGCAAGAAATTTATAACATCATTCAAAGGTCTTGGCTGAATTTGCAAAACTGAAGTTATTAAGACAGAAGAGGTTTTCCAGGCTAATTATAATCAGCTATTGCAATGAATACAGGTGTATGATTTTTTGAAGTATTTTGGCTTTTCTGGTTTTCTAATCAACCAGAGAGGGTAACATCTGAATTAAGTAATGTCCACTGGCATTTAACTAAGCTGCATCTCCCAAAAATTGCCATATGCCGCTCCTGATTCTGTGGAGGTATTTCACAAGGAAAATACTGGGTGGTACAGGTGGATGGACATGCCTGCATATGACAGTCATGACGATCCCTGAAGCATATAACAAAATCCTGTCTATAGTCGGTATATGGAATTAACTGAAAAGATGAAACAGAACACACAAATAACTTTTGCATGTGGTAATGACAATTTGATTTCCAGTTCATCCCTTTACTGCTGATCTGCATATGTTTTTATAATAACAAAAAGACAGTTATAGTAGCAAGTAGCAAGACTTACACCAGTTTCAATTTTACTTGGTCAAGTTATGCCTCATGAATTTTACCACAACACAATGCATTAAAAAGGAAAGAGGACTCAGCCGGACTAACTTCATTTCTTAGAACCAGAAAAAATAATTAAAACATTTGCAAATACTTAGAAGATGACAGTGTGGTAAGTAATGACCTGCATATATTTCTCAAGAGCAAATACCACGCCAGCCTAATTTCTGCCTGTGACAAATAGGTCTCACAGATAGAAGAGTTACAGTAATGTTATATATGCATATCCCAGATTGGTCACACTCCAGACAAAGCACTATGCTTTCCTGTTCTGATGTAAATACTGAACAGTCAAGGTAATAACAGCTGGGAAACCGTCCCCAGCGGTTCACTGTCAACTTGGAAAGATACAAATAGTATGGTCCAGGGCTTTTGCTACTGTTCTGTTTTCTCCTTAATGACTGGGATGCTGGAACTGAGACTGTGTTTCTAAATCTGAGAAAGACACCAAAGTGGAAGGAGCTCTTGGAGATTAGGTTCAGACGGCAAAATGACTTGGCATGCTAGGGAACAGTGTGAGAAAAGACAGAACAAAATTTTGTGAAGACAAAGCAGATCAATGGAGAAGGCAGTAAGCAACCACACAAATACATCCTGGAGGAAAGACTAGACAGTGAGCTGAGCTGTTTCACAGAGGAAGATCTATGGGAAATAATAAATCAAAATAAAACCCAACAATGATTGCTATTGAAAACCACGCATATTTAAAGATGAGTAACACAGTTTACCTTTAAAATAATTTAGAAGAAGGTAAGACTCAGCATCCACTGTACCCACTTTTGAAAGCCATACTTTAAAAAAGATGTGAATTGACTGGAAAGAGTCCAAAGGAAAGCATTAAGAAAGACCAAAGGTCTAGCAAACATACCATGAAGAAAGACTTGACAGAACCTGGGTGATTTACCGAAGACAGTAAAGACATTATAATGGTCTACAACTGTAAAATATTGCTGCAAAGACGAAAGGCACAAACTGTTCCACCACAGACAGGAAAAGAGTTAATGGCCTTAACGTGCAGTAAAAAAAATTTTCAATTTAACACTAGGAAGGTTAAGTATGAGGATAGTTAAACACTCAACAGATTGCCCAGGGAGGCTGTGGCATCTTCACTGGGAGAGGTTTCTGAGAATAGGATAGGCAACCATCTATCCAGTCTAGTTTAAATATAATTGATTCTGCCTTGGGGCAGGAAGATGGACAAGATGACCTCTCAGTGTCCTTCACAGCCCAATGCTGTATATTCTGTGAATTACAAGAGAATGATTTGTTGTTGAAAAATAGCACAAAGTTAAGCATTTATTTAATTTGCCTTTTAAAAGGACACAACCCTACTTCAATTTTGAGAGTACTGTAATATTTAACAATTAGGTTGAAGCTTACCAAATAATGCTTCTGATATAATCTGACTTTGCTAGGCTCTAAAATACATCAGAACCTCTCTTAGCTATCATTATCAATTATTCTCAAACTCAGCATGTCTTGGTATTAATTTCAGTGAGAGCACGCACCTCACGTATCAACAAACATTTAGCAACAATAAAGTTGCAACAGGACTTTACCAATGCATGTAAAAGGAATAAGAAATGAATGTATAGTTATCAAAATAGATCAGCCAAACACAGCTTGTGAATCAGGATTATTGACTGCTTTATATACACTCTTTAACCCCCTCACTCCTTTACCTGTCAATTGCAGTTGCAATTGTCATTTATAATTGTTCTCCTCATTGCTCATATGGTTCTCCTACACAGGCAACAGATCAGCCATGTTGTTGCAGCAAACCTTTCAGCAGAGTGCAATCTTGTCTCCCTCTGTTATTCATTAAATCTTCTGCTTACAGTTGTTAAAAAAAGCCCCAACCCTTCATATATCACCTACACATTATAACTCTCTTGTCCTTTAACTCATTGTACCATATTCTTCTCTACTTTTATCGTGGAGGAAGAAATCGCATACTTTATTCAGAAGATATATGGAAATGCAATCACTTGCAGTTAATAATTATGCTAATCATGCAAATTGATGACCACGCTTCTCCTTAAAAAGAAGAAAAATCTGGCTGTTTCTTATCTACAAGACTTTGTCTTTTTATGGCTGTTGGTAAGAATGATTTTTGTTACCTATTTTTCTACTAGAACCACATCTCATATCAAAGCATCCAAATGTCTTTGAAAGTCAGGTCCTACATGTCTGAATACAGACATCTGAAGGCAAAGAATCTGAAGAAAGTGAAATCCTGTTTCTCAGGTGTAACTTATAAAAGTAGAATTATAAAAGTTTAGTTATGTTAGATACTGTATTATGGTCAGATTAAGCTGCTACTAACAAGATGCTAGCTGTTTGACCATTTGACAATACGCTTTTTCTTCATTGCTTATCGTCCTGTGAAAGATGTCACAGTAGAGTTCACAGTTATAATGTATAGCTTGCTAGCTGCAAAACAGAAAAGCAGAACAGAGAAATGTGACTGATTTGAACTTCAGGAAACCATAACAGCCCTTTAATTTCTGCAAAAAAAAATCTCAGATTGTAATGAATGAAATAAAAATTTAATTTTTCCAGAAGTTTAAAAGCTAATTTCTTTTAAGCATATGTCATTCAGGAGAATCAAGTATTGTGTATTCTTAATTTTTGGCTGCAACCTTCAACAAATGGAATGCATGGTAGTTTTTATGTGTTACCTGAAATATCCACACGCATGCGTGCATGTGTAAAAAATAACTCAGTACTATCAACATTATTTACGTTCTTCGAATACCAGTTCATGAAGGGTAACCTATTTTGCAAGAAGGCTATAGATACTTAGTTTTGTCTGTTACAGCAGTCGTGTCCACAGCTCTAACTTTCAACTCTTTATTTTGGATGATATTTTAATAGATTGATCTAGTAAATTTGGCTAACAGTGCAGGTGGTGGTTGTGGTTTTTGTGTTAGTTTGCTGGCCACAGCAACACTGAATTCACTAATGTGTTGTGGTATTTATCTATGAAACATAATACAAAGGAAAATAAAGGTGGTGAGCTAAATTTAAATTTACAGCTGCACTTACTGAACAATTTATAACTGAAATTCTGGTGCTTTGTGTCTTACGTGCACAACTAGAATATGCTTCATCAGACAAATCCAGCTTTATGCCTAATGCCATGTAAAGCCCACTGGCTAATATGACACACATATAGTCTCACCATCACTCTGTGTCACAGTGGATTGTCCATAAGCAAAACAGAAGATATTCAGGGATGAATAATGTCTTCATACCCTGCTGTGTATCTGTGTCGCATAAGGCAGGTGTAAGTGCCTGCCAGTGCAAAGGGTGGGTTCAAGGGGTGGGTCTGAAGCCGTTTTGGCCTCCAACAAGTACATCTGTGCCTGGAGATGCCAATGATGTCTTCAGTGATGTACTGAGATTACTGACAGAAGTAAATGTCAAGATTTGAAGTTGGTTACACTCTAGGTTATAAACAATACTATAATGCTAACATGTAATTTATTAACATCATAGATTTTCTGTTGGCCCTAAAGGTTTTACTTTTCAGAAATCAATGATAAGTACTATAATGTAAGTCACATTTTTTTGGTGTATAATACAATCATATTTTGTAAGCTATCATGGTGTAGCCTACTTCAAGTAGTCACAACTTAACTCAACTCTTAAAAGGTGAACATTTAAACTTTGCACGATCACATTTCTTGGGAGTACAATTTCACCATCCATGACAAAGGTAAGAATTTTACAAACACTGCTACAAAATTTCCTCAATCCTTTTGCATAACAGCCAAGTATACAATGCTGTGTATAATAGACACATGTACTGCAAAATATGTCACCTCCCAAAATGAATTCTGAACCCCATTTAACAGTCTCAACCTTAACAGGTTGGAGAAAAGGGCGACATTAGAATCAGTACACTAAGGGCTCAAAGGCCTAGAACACAATGTCTTGGATGAAAAAAAGATAAATTCATTGTTATCTCCTGCATTTTTGATAAATGAAAAATGGGTCAGCTATGAAGAGCTACATCCTACAAATTGTAGTGAAAGAGGATCACGGTGCTGCTTTGCCTTCCTCATGGACAAAGCAAGATACACTGACCTCAGGACCCACCTTCCACTGAACAGGTTATACACAATAATTTAAAAAGAAACTCAATGATTAAAGCTTTGAATTTAATCTGCCAGATGACTGAATAAGGATTTCAGAACTGTGATAGCATTCACAATTTGAAATTCACTAAAGCAAAACAGAGGAGACAATAAGGGAGTTGAAGTCTGTCACTCCAAACCCAGACTCGATTTTATGGGAATGTGAGCTTACACAGAACCAAAAATCTAGGTGCTGTCTTCACTCATCCTCCTTTTGTGAAGGGATTAATTTGAAAGTTCTTCTGGAGAATAACAATATACAGAATGTTGTTAAAGAAAATGAATGCCTTAAAAAGATTCCTCTTGTAAATGTGACTGGTGCAAATCCTCCAGTAGGCAAAGTTCAGAAATGGAAGCAATTCCTTAGAAATTAATTTTAACAATTGAAAGTTATTTGGGGTAAAGTCTGAGGGGGAGAGGAACAAACTAAGATTATTTATTACAATAAAACCCTTGCATGCATTGATATTTTGTATTGACACAGTATTACACAGTACTGACAAGGCCGTGCTTTAAACTATTGCGTAAGGTACCATCAAGCTAAACTATAGATTCCAGTTTGGCTAGTGTAACACCAGTGATTTCTTCCAGTACTGTTACAATAGTCAGAGACCATTTTTTCATGTCTCTTGTAGATACAGTTATGTTGGCAGGTGTTTGCTGTAAGCCTAGCTTTAGTTTAGTTTACAGACTTTTTGTGGAAAGTCTGCAACACAGCCTTCAACATGATGTGGAAGTGGAAGATACATCCTACTTCTAGATAGCCCAGATCTCAATGTTGGTTACATATGTTCATGCTGGAGAAAGAAGTTTTATTTTTCTTATACCTGTTTATGAAATAGCAGCAGCTTGGACAATGACATACAACTCCGCTGAGCATGCCCTGACACCCACAAGAAGAGCTCCCAAAATTATCACTGTGCTAACATGACTTGAAAAGGAAACATGGATGTTTTTATAAAGTGCCTAAGCATCTCTCCTCAATTTGCAAGGCAATAAGCAGCCTTTTGTGGCAAACCATGCAAGGAATGGTGTTGCTAAAACAAACCAAACAGGAATAAAGTTTCCCTTGTGACTTCTCATTAGCAATGTAAGTGAACTATCGGATCCAGAGTCTGTGCTACGGTGTATTTGCCTTGGCCTGACAAATTGCCCTTGAAATGAACTCTCTGCTAACAGAAAGCTTGTGCTACAGCAACTGTTCTGTCTACTGCTGTCTACTGCTGTCTATGATTAGGGATCGCAGTTAGGACAAATGAGAAATGAAGCAATAAGAAAAGGAGATTAAAACTCTGTTTCAGACCTACTTCTGAGCAGGCTTAGTTTTATCATTTTTTCAATACATATTCCATAGCAATTTTGAAAACAGTATCATTTAAAAGTTAACATCTGCTTAGCTGGTAGCACCAGATAAAAGCTCTCATTTGTAATGAACAGGCAAATTTGTTATTGCCCCAGTCAATAGCTATTGACTTGGTAGAGCACTTCTGCTTATTACAATCAAATCCTTTTTCTTTTTTGTTCAATAGTCAATGACACGGTAATGGAAGGTACTGCTTACAAACTGATGCAATATATATCAGCAACTGCTAGAAGTTAATGACTAATGGTTACAAAGAGGAAAGCATGTGCTAAGAACAGCGTTACACGTCTATTAATCACATTTACTGCATCCAATGTGCCTTTATAGGTTAGTGGAACTGTAATGGACATCAGATAAATAGTTTCTGCTGTTATTAATCTAAGTTTTAACACAAACCACCTTTTAATCATGCTATCATTACATAAATAATTTGGTTAGGACAATGTTCTGTCTCATTTTTACAGCATACTTTTTAGTTATAGGAAATTTCTGTCCCTGTTGGCTTGTGCAATCCTAGATTTAGGATTTAGTGAAATGCAAGGTAAATGTTCTGCTCCCAGCTGAAGCCATGATTCTCTAAATACCACAGATGGGGCAGTATAAATGCAAGGCAACATCCTAAAGATAAACTGGCAAAAGAGAAGCATAGCAGAGTACGTGTGTCCATTGCTCAGCCTGCCTCCTAGCTTCTTCCCTGCAGCAGAGCAGTACTGCACAACTTTGTCCTTTACACTTTATATAACTTGCACTTTCCATGCTTTAGGGTGAAATTTGTTGGTAACTCATGTATTTTTTTCATTCTATAATTACTGCTGTATAATTGTTTTTTTTTTTTAAACCTGCCTGACCCAAAAATGTTTTCTTTCAAACTTTCTCTACTTATTTTATATCTGAGAGAGATGCATATTTTTATAGGACAGTGTGACTATACCAGTAATACCTACTATTTTTATATTACCTCTAAACAAACATTCCAAAAACAATAATTAAGTTTGTTGACTCCTTAGAGAAAAGCAGAACTGATACGATAACTTCTTGACTTAAGGTTGTCTATAATCACTTTTCCTGTAGAACAGGAACAAATACTCTAATGTTGGAGCACTGATTTATCTGTTTGTTTCTTTTTTCTTAATGCAATCTTCATTTCTCTCTAGACTGGTGATGAGACATTACAGAAAGAAAATTTATAAATGTGGCAAAGATTAAACAATCATGCCATTGCCAAGAACATTATACTGCACTCTGTCTGCACCATCTAATTGGATTCAAACGATGTTCGTAAATCACAGGCATAACCTTTTCCAGAAATGAGACATATACTACTAGATCCACCACGTGGATCCTAGTCATACCTGTGATAGTGGTTCATAAACTGCCCATGTTGGTGAAGACTGGTGGAATTTAATTGCTGCTATACCACTCATTATGAAGCAAGGAGCTAAATTCAATTAAGCTCCTACATATTTACATCTCTTGACAAAGAGTTCCCATGCTGCTCAGCCAGCGTTAACTCATGTTCTTGTTTGTTGTCAGCAGAGCAGTTACTGACGGGAGAGCAATGGAGGAGACTAAGCCATATCTTTCCAGAAGTCTGCAATGTAATGGATTCTGTTAATCTAGTAACCAAACATTCCTAAATTATAATGAATTTATCCTTGCAATACTGTGTGAAGAAAAAAAAAGATCCTTTTCATCTTCATTTAGAACCACAGAGAGACAGATTTGAACAAGGTCATCCCATAAACCTACTGAAATTCCATTCCAATGACAGGAGTTCAGGAGCTATAATCTTCTCTTTGTTCTAGTATGTTGTGTTTTCCAAACATAGCTTTTGATATTGTAACAAGGTGGAAATAGGAAATATTCATAACATATTTATTGTATTTACTGTGACAGTAAGAGGACATCATTGTTTTATACACACAACACTTGATTTTTACAAGAAAAATATAAGTACTGCAAATCAGCAAACAATATGGCTCAGTTGAGGCAACAATTAATTTTGAGAAGAGTATACCTTATGAGTTTTTTAATTCATTACTGCAAAAGTTGGCATTAAAGAAATTACATGCATTAATAAGACTTTTACTTAATATTTAAATGATAACTAGATATTTCAGAAAAGCCCACAACCCTGCTAAAAACGCTAGATTTCAGAGGCAAGGGATATCTCTTGGCAGCTGCAATAGCTATAAAGTGTAAGACATTTCATAGATTATTCTGGAGTTTTAGTGAATCATTTGCAAGTGTACAATAAGTTTAAAAGAGTTTACATTTTGTTTCTTTAAAATAGGAAACTGATCTCTTCTGGTACCAAAATCAGTAAAACACAACCAAATAAAGAGTGAGTGTTTGTGGGAAAAGAAGACCGTAGCCGCTACCTGACACGATGATTTGACTTCATTGTCAACTCAGTTACATTTACGGGTTTCTCTACCTATTCCGCTTGCCTATAAGCAAACTCTACAGTGCTATTTCATGAGAACCTGTAAAGACTTTATTTGAATGATGAGGATTTTTATTAAAAAACAAGAATAAACAATTTTTAATTGAAAACAGATAGGCTATGAATTTCCTGTTATGGTCCCAAACTCTGCAGTTTCTGCTGCACTTTATGATTTAGATAATTTCTGAGAATTGCAATTCATATTGAATGTGGAAGTAATGCTTAATTTTGATACTAAATGACATAGAATGGGAAAAACAACAAAAAGCTATTAATAATAACTTACTTTTTGTAACAACTCCTTCAAGGCGAATTATATTTGGGTGATCAAATTGCCCCATGATACTAGCTTCTCTCAGGAAATCTCTTCTCTGCCTGTCCACATAGCCGCCTTTTAGAGTTTTAATTGCAACAGGTATCTCTCTTTTTCCTGGTGTCTTCAGACGTCCACTGCATACTTCTCCAAACTCACCTTAAATAGATAAAATATTTGTTAGATCATTCACAGTGCCTGAAGAACTATAGTACAGTTTGTATTGCTGAACTTAAATGCCTTATTTTTCAAAATAACCTTCAATAGCTGTCTTAAAAGCTGTCTTTTTTAATAGTTTAGAGTTATTTGTAGTTGTCAGTGAAACAAGAATACAAAAACATTCAAGAAACTCACACAACCCGTAGAAGTGGATGGAGAAATAACGGATGGGATATTCAAGATCCGAAGTTTCATCACATCCCAGAAAAGCAAAATATTAATCATTACTTCACAACAAATAATCACCTTTCCATTGTGCCACACCACGAGATCATGGGGACTTGTACTTTCACTGCAACAGCTAAACCATCTGCCCTCCACAGTGTGGTTCATCTTTGAGACACTTTGAGACTGAACTTTGATATCAATATGTTTGTGATATAATTGAGCATGCTATGAGGGAGGAATGTAATGACACTTAGATTTTAATTCTAATGATGACAAAATATCTATCTATCTAAAATATCTATTTATAGCAATATCTATCTATAGGGGTGTTGTGCACTAAGACCTATATGAAAAGAAATGCCATGAGAATATCGGGATACCTGACTATCCTCCAATTGTAGAAAGCATTTAAAATGTACTTAATGCTATTATGCCCTAGAAAAGCATTTGCACAAGATTTAATTAAATGGACTTACACACCTACTTGAAATTAATTACATATTTCACTGTTCAGACAGCCAAAGGCCAACCGTTTCAGCAAATCAGGACTGAGTTGCGTAACAAGAGGAATCTCAAAGCTTGCTTCACCTGTTGTTTTCCTGTGTATGTAAGGGCCTTTGAAGAATGCATGTCTCCTCGCATTCCCTTTACACATTTACTAATTAAGTTTGTATGGAAGTCACAACTTTCCTTTGATCTTGAAGCCACTCAAAAGTTATTTAAAGCCCCTACCAAATATGCCCGCAGGTCAGTTTTCAACGGGTCATAATTCAGTAAATGAAAAACAATGTTCACAAAAATATTTCAAAGCACTTTTCAGTGCAGGGTACTTCCACAGTAAAAGTAAATTCTCTACGCCAGTCATTTTGGAATCAGAACTGTTGAAAAACAAAAAAGTCATAAACAGATATATATTTAACTGGAGGAAATAATTTGTTACCCCATCCATTGAGTGAATTAGTTTTCCTTAAACCTTAAGGACAGAACAACAGAAAACAAATAGGAGAGCTCTATCCTGTAACTGTGTCTTCAGATATGAACCGAATCTAGAAGAGAGAGGCCTTAAAGACAGAAGGTTCACTTCAGAAAATTGTAACTCCCTGATGTTATAGGATTAGAATGGATATTGTCATACAGCTTTTATTTTATTAGGTTCTGTTGCTTCCACTAAAATGAAACCAGGTTTTATTAGCCAATAAGATCCAGGAAGAGTGGAGGGATTAAAAAAACAATTTCATAGCTTGTCTTTCACATCAAAACAGAGACATCATCAAGTGCAAGAGTACAATTAACAGATGCTGAACATAACCTCTGAATAAACTAGCAGCTTCTTAAACAGCTAACAAAAGCCAAGTGTCCTAGGTCTTCTTTCTACCAAAAAACCCCATTTGTTTTATTTCTCCTAATTTTTAAAAATAAATCAAAGCATGTGCTTCCTTGAAGATGTGTGCATATGTGTGAAAATATATGTCATCAGACTAATGCTCTGAGAATCTTTTGACAAAAGGGAAAGTTGGGTAGGGATTTTCTTGTATGATTTTGCCCGTTACCTCTTAGAAGGCTCTCCTTAAAAGTTTGTTTGCCTGACTAGTGCCACTGAAAAAGCAGTAGCTAGTTTGGACTTCTAAAGTCCTACCATAAAACAAAGTCATGAAACCTGAATGTTTTGAAGGAGACATGGTATATCAATCTTCTATTCTGGGACACACCCAGCAGTGCTACAACGCATCTGTAAAGCCATGACTCTATTGCATCTTACTGGCTTTTCAAACTTAAATGCCTAAAATAAAAAAAATTTCCAATTTCTTTCTCTCGATGAAACAGTGAAAAGCAAAAATACTAGAGCCTTAATATCCAAATTTTAAAGAGATTTCATGATCAATAAATCTGTAGAACTGCAAAATCTCATTTTTGAGAGTATTTTGGAAAGTATAGGTGATAGAATAATAGTTTTCCTATTATAAGATTATACAAGAGTACTAAAACTTCAGAATTTCAGAAATAATGGCATTCATACCTCAGGAACTGTAAAGGGCTGTTCATCAAGTGTTTTGAAATGAATTAAACTGAAGGAGTCAAGTGAAGGACTTACAATCCCAAGATTTATTATCTATACATCATCCAAAGCAGGGGAAGGAACATCGTGTCTTCTCCCTGACCTGTTTCTTTTCCCTTTTTTGGATGCATGATTTGTACAGGTAGAAAGAAATTTCACTCCCCTTGGATATTGGTATTGATAAACTGGTGAACATAAAGACTAACAGCAATTTTTTTGTGACAAAAATGATGTCAAACAGACAGTGATCATCAGCTCACAGAACAGACAGTTACTACATTTAGAAACCTAAGGTATGTGTTATAACTTCTAGTTCTGGTTTAGACTAGATGGAGATCAGTGATATAATTTAAAGCATTGAACTATTTACACTGAGAAAGAGTTTGACAAGATTTCATCCCAGAGTATTTTTTCTACACTTTTGTTCAGATAAAGAATTTTGAATGTTTTTAAAGTCACAGGCGAATGTATTCAACAAAAGGGATTTTTAAAATCAAGAATCTAAGTCTCATTGCTCAAGTTTGAAGATAAACAAGACAAATGTTGACCCTGCAGCAGTAAAAGTTCATGACTGCATGTGTAATAAGTAGAAGCTGAGAGCCAGATGTCAATGAAGTCGACATCTTTCCTTGCTGCAGGGAAAAAGCTGGTGATAACTAGAGGAAAAGATAGAGCTCATTGTTCAGTTTTAATAAAGTGTAAATAATCCCTGGTTTAATGATATGAAACCCACACGTTTACTGTATGTTATACAAAAAGAAGCTAATTGAGCAGTCTAGAAACTTACCCTGTGCAAACCACGCATCCTTTTTCTCATTCAGTCATAACATATGTGTTATTTAAAATGAAACAGGAATAGTCAGTTGCTTAAAAGTCTGATTTGCAGTCTGGTATTACGACATGGGATCAAAACAAATGTCTTACAACACAGACAGTTGCTGTTGATAGAACTGAAAGGTCACAGCACCAAATACAGCTCAACTCATTTTCCCCAGTTTTAGTCATTAGACCTGTGGAAGAACTGGCAGAAGATTTAGATTATAAAAAGAATATAGTGTACTCTCTGTGCAAAATAAAGAGGTGGCCTCTTCCTTGAGTTTCAACATTTTAACAAAGAAAATAAGAGGATAATTGTAACTTTTAAGATAGGCTTGACAAAGTACCTCTGGGAATTCCTTCCATGAAGAGCTGCTGAAGCAAACCAAAGAGCAAGAAGTGATGGGGCAGAAGAAAGTGTCATGGACAGGACAAAATCAAATGATTTGATAACATGTCAGTAGGTGCAGCAAACTCAATATGAAGAGTGGCTGAAAGGGACCATCTGAAGAAAATCTACAGCAATGAATAGATGGCAAATTGTGGGAACTGGCAAAAAGGCACCCAGTGATCTTTGTAATGAACCAATGGGAGTTCTCATGGAATATTTAATACTAGTGATAAAAAAAAAAACTGGGCCAAGAGTTTTGAACCTAAGAATATACAATATCAAAATAAACAATAGTAAAACTTTGTCATAAGTAGTGGATAAAAGGGAATGGATTAATCAATTTCACCATTTAAACAGTAACTATTGCTAGAATGTAAAATTCATTAATACCTGTTTATTTGGTTGATGATATCAGCAGAAGTTATTTGAAGACTAACAAAAGAGACCATTAAGAGCTATTAACCTGGATAATCTTTTACTCAATTAAAAGGTCTACAAAACAGTATTTTTTTTCTCAGATGAACCAGATGTAAGGTAGGAGATGACGGGAAGCCACTCAGGGGAAGTAGCCTGACTACATATCCATCTTGAATCTGGATTTATGTGCAGATATTTTTAATTTAATACAGATCTCTTGCGTGCAGATATTGTTCCTTTAATGCAGATCTCTTGCGTCTACACATGGAGTAAGTAAAGCATGAATAATTTAGAAAGGACTTTGCAAAGTCTGTATTTTACTTGCTTTATTTTCACCAAAGCACCAGAAGGAAGGATAGTAATTCAGAGAGTTTGCAGATATACTGGAACACCAAAAGCATGCCAGAGGGGAAGACTGGGAGAGCTGAGATCAAAGTTTTAATTAACTAGCTCCATTCAAAAACATCAGCTCAGTAAATGTCCACTAGGAGGACTGGAAAAAGGATTTTAACAAGAGATTGCACTAATACATTTTTTCTCAAAATAATCTCACAAGCTCAACATCCTTTCTTAAACTGTTGCTGCTTTGCATTTCCTATTATTACCTGCCTAATGATATGAACTTGCAATAGGAATGTTTATTAGGTCTACAACTAAATGTATAGACATTCTCTTTTTATTTTGGCTATGACGTCTTTGACCGTTGCAGGCCAAGTGTCATCTTGAACTTTGTAACTGCTAAAGGCTATTTTCCAATCTGCTTGAAGATCTTGTTACTTTTTCAATTTGACCATTTGTTGCCACCTTCTCTGAACCTGTTTTTAGTATCTGATGGAAAAACATCATTATGTGGAGCAGTCAGTGTGTAAGCAACAATTTTAGATATTTCCTCTCTTTTTTCACATCACTTAGTACTACCCTTATGTTACGAGTACTTGGCACCAAAGGAGCAGACCAAATTGTCTGTATGACATGGCTAATAAATGATTGCAGAGAAAGCCCAATATCTTGTGCAGCATTCAGATGTACCTGTACAACAGAGTGTAAGTAGGTAAATACACTCAGGGGATCTTAGATTTTGCACTTCTGAGCAGAGACTGAAGTATAGGACAAAATAAATAGGAAGACTTTGTTTTTCAAATTATAGTGTATGTGTATCTGAGGTAAGTAGAGCAGTTAGGAGATTTTAACTTTTAACAGTGCTGTAATCACAAATGAGATAATCAGTAGCTTTAGTTGAAAATACTACTTCTGATTTGATGGTATCATCCTCAGATAGATTCCTCAGCAGCAAATACTATAATGTACATTTCCAATTCACATCATCCAAGATTATAATTACCAAATATTTCAAAAGATAACTTGGGTGCAGAGTTAGGTAAGCTGAAAAAAGAAACTAGAAATAATACTTGCCTTGAGTGTCAAAGCCATCTGCACTGCAACTAGTGAATTGTCAAGAGCTTTTTATCATGACTTTTTCCATTGAAAAACCAAATTGGAAACTGCTTTCAGGAAAAGATCAGTTTTAAAAATTTCCTGACCAGAAATGCTAGAAAAATTATTTCAAATATTTGCAATGTTCCACTTCGACATTTTCAAAATGAAAACTTTTAGTTCTTGAATGGAAATAATTTTTGTTTTTTAAAGTTAGAGAAATTCAAAATGAAAATCATTGCTCAAAATAAAATGTTCAAACAAAACAAATTTAAGAAATGCATCTATTAATTCCCTTCTTAAAAGATTTTAATGTTTCATTTTGTAAAAGATTTTAATTTTTTGTTTCACTTCGATGAAAAATTTAAACATCTTTTAAAAGTAATTCTCCTATGTTAAGAAATCAATTTTATATCAGGTTGCAATGTTTCATACAGAATCAGAGAGAAGGCATAAAGAAAGTTTTAGGACTGCTGTGAATTATAATGATATGTTATGTCCCCTAGCAGCTATCAAAGAACTCTGTGAGAATTTGTACTCTCCGTGCCTCAGGCATGGTATTTAACCTGTATCTTGCCTGCATGGAAATGGGTTTAAATTTCATTGCAACCAGTTTGCAAGTCCTGCTAGGCAAATATCTTTGAAGATGGCAGATTACCCAAGTAATTTTAGAAGATAAAAAATATAAAAATAAAATATGTCAAAGCAGGCAAAAATTCACTCCCATGCATACAAGAAAAGGGAGAGAGAAGCTGAGTAAAGAATTTTCATAAATGAATTAAGTTGAGAATAAGGACACAATTTTCATCTGAATTAAAATCAATAAACTCAATCCTTCTCTGTCGTATTCAACTCCTTTGAAATCAGCAGTTATACCAGTGCTGAATGTAGTTCAATAGGCTTTATAATCTAAGACGTCAATATCTATAGTATGTCTGAAGAAAAGGAAGAAATAAAAGAAATCAGATAGAATGTTTTCTGCAGAAGTCAGCCCTCTGGGAGCTCTCTCAAGCTCATAATTCCAATGGTGCACAGTGCCAGCTACATAATATCTAGCTTAAGCAATCAGGTAAACTCTAAAGTACTCTAGTGATATGGACTACAGTGTGAAACAGAATTTTCTCTCTTACTTCAGGTCGATACTTTCTCTCCCGTGTTTGTTAACAGACCAGGTTTTATTTCTGTTATATTATTTGCGTGACATTTTCTAGTGCATAAAACACTTTTTAGCAACACTGGAGACATTTCCATCGCTATCAGTGTAGTAACATATCATTAAATGAGGGATCTCAACTGAAAAATACCTCTCCTTTCTCAAATGACTAAGATATATGAAACAAAGATAAAAAAGAAGGATCACAGTGCATTATGTCTTCTGATAGTAATTTTCCTGACAATACTTGCTAGCATGAGTTCTTTGGTGGGCTCACTATGAGCAAATTAAAAGAATTTTTTTTCCACTGACCCCCCTTCTGCAAGATATAACTCTGATTTTTGCAGTCTGTTGTACTGTGAATTATTTTATTTTCTTCTTGACGGTATTAAAATTAGAGAAAGTATATAAGGTAAAAAGAAAGCATTTGTATGTTGGCATTTACTTAGGAAGTAATAAAACAGCACTGTTAAAGAAAGCCCAGAATGGATAGCTCAAAGATAGGCATTGGAGTATGGAACATACTAATTATTGCTACTGAAATAAAATTACAGTGAGGTGAAGAAAAACGTCTGTGTAGTCAGTATTATAAGTCCTTTAAGACAGCAATTTACAAAACTCAGTCACTCATAATATCTTAAGGACACAGAGAAATATCCATATTGTGTAAACTGAAGAGAGGTGTTGTGTTAATGTCTTTCTCAGGAAGAAATTAAATTTTGGAGCTGGAATTAGAGCTCAGGATTCTGTTCCTATGTTCATCAAAATTTCTGACATAGACCCTTAGCTCTCCCATCTTCCCTTTCTGTTGGGGCTGAAAAATGATTAATGCTCCCCAGCCATTGACAGTGTGCAGGTAACAACACAGAGGATGTAATGCACCACAAGAACTTCAGACTCTCCTTGTCAGTCTGTTTTTTGTTTTAATTTGTTGTAACTGTAAGAAATGTCAGTGGGCCTTCTGAATGACATGTTGGTCACAAGCCATGCATTGAGATCCACTAGCTAGGTAACTTTGTAAGGCCCTTTCCCAGCCTTGTCTCTCTAAGTCCTCAGTAAACTACAACTGGGTAAAACAGAGAGCAAACAATCTCAGGACCTGGTCAACAATGAAATGCTGTCTGCCCGAGAGAGAACACAAGTTACAAGAAATGGTTTTACAAGACTTTGATCTTTTCAAGTATTTAACTTTTGTTGTGTTAACCACAAAGGTGTGTTTTCTGTCACCACTGAGCTGCCATCAGGACCTCTAGTGTACTCTAGACAGCAGCCATGAGCATTTACCCCTGCAAAGGCTTTCCGAAAGTGAATGCATGGGAACACTTGCACAGCATTTTTCTGAGTAGCAAAACCTGACAACTAAACCAAAGGTAAGACAAGGGGATAACACTTAACGCACAGAATAGACATGCCTATAAACATAGCACATTAGCAAAGTGTAAGATCCCTGAAAACACAAGGGGCATGTTATCTCCCTTAGAAAAAAAGACCAATATACATACAGGAGCTTCTGAAACTCATTTTCAAACAGCTGTGAAATGGCCTTCATCCCCAATGAGATGTTCTCAACTGAAGGTAAACACTTCATAGACGAGAACAGGGTCTAAAACAATTGTTCAGATGTAATTCCTCTCTGCCCCCACCACACACTTGGACAAACAGGGATGTAAGAGGAGAACCTGCAGCTATTTTTCCCATTCATCCTGCTTCTGAGATCCATGTCACCTTTTATACTGTCTACACCTTCCCATCAGAGCTTCCTCTTTCACCTCTCTGCCAGTGATCCTTCTCCACACAGCTACAGGAAGACCTGTCCCAAGCCAGCCTCTCCTTTTCCCCCTTGTACTCCTCCCATTTTCTGTTTGAGAATATTTTTTGCTCAGTCTTCTGTATTCTGATCCTATCTTCCCCCAGAAAGAGATTCTGATCTAATCTCCCCCTCAGTGACAGAGAATATGTGACACTAACTATGGCAAATGCTGAGTGACACAGTGTTTTGAGTACATTTGGAACAAAGCAAAAAAAACCCCAAACCAAACCAAAACAAAAACCCAACAAAAAAAACCCCCAAAACCAACCCTACCCAAAAAATTGATAAAGCCCTGAAAAAGGTTTGCAACAAACATATCATTTTGGAGAATCTGCCTCTCAAGAACTCCTTATTTGAATATACCCACATTTGGAATATTAGCCAAATAGAATACCTCATGTACACCACACCTGAAAGTGAACTGGTGCTATCAGAGAAATATGCCCACATTTTGTACTATACTCAACCACTTGCATTATCATGGTGACTTGAGAAAAGCAGCCTATTCGTGCCTAGACATTTTTTAAAGTGGGTGTACTTTTACCTGCCCCAATAACTCTCTCAATACGAATTCTTGAAGGATCTATCTCCTTTGCAAACTCATGGACAGCAAGAGATGGGTCTTCATACGTGTCTGGATCAATATATGTTTTGATTCCTGGGAAACGTACTGCAAAAAAGAGAGAATACTAGGAATCAAGCATTCTTTGACATTCACACACTGTAACAATATGGTTTTCTCTTTTTTTTTTGGTTGACTAGACAATTGAAAGGATTGGAAATAATATATTAAATCTCCCACATTTAAAGTTCCAGAACCCAACAAAAGAGGATAATGACCCAAAATTACTAATGCTTGCTACTGATTTCACAGAAACCAACTGCAGAATGCACGTGAGTTGTCCCCATTTGCTGGCAGCACCAGGGCTTTCAAAGATTGACGGGGCACAGACTTAAGCATTTCCTCTTATCCTTCAAGTGGCTTTTTTAGGTGAGGCTTCTGAGACATTAAAGACCTGGGTGTTACAACTCCACAGACAGAGGATAAGCCTCTGCCAACCCAGAGGCAGCAAAAGCATTCAAAAGTACTGGCTGAAACTGTAAGCAAGGTCCTGCTGGACCCTGCTCAAATCTCCTGAGATGTTCTGGGTGACTGAAAGCATGGATACTTCTTCAGGATTGCTGCAGTGCATTGTTACATCAAACACCCTTTCAGCTTGCAATGATAACTGATAAACAGTGTTAGTGTAAAGAACGGAGGATATACGGGTATTAGGTTCTCTGAATGTTATTTATACCTCTAGTTACTGTCATGTTTGCTAGGCTACACAGGTCCCCGAGTTTATCCCACAGGAATAAAAAGTCAAAGGCCTTTAGAAAACTCAGTCTTTGCTATTCAACTGATAAGAGAGTGTCAAACTCTTATTCTGTTTTGTCTCTGTCCCAGCTGAAAACAAGCATCTCCTGAGGTATAGCATTTCAGGCAGGAAAATTAAGAGGACAACAAAGTTTTGGAAACTTCTCCTTAGATAAAAATAACAGCCTTCTCTAAGTTTTAAGGAAAATGCTATTTTGGGTAAGATAAAGTACATTTGATTTTTTTTTTTTATTGTAAGCATTTTCTTTCCAAATGCTATTTAGTATTTTAGTCTGAAGAGGCTCCTTGGAGTCTCTGCACTTAGCTCACATCCTTAAGGAATGCTTCAAGTACAGCTGGTAAATCTGGAAAACGCAGCAAGTCATGAAAGAAAACATGAGCTCTGAGCTGGTCACTAAAAAGTGTGTCTACAGAGACAGCAAGTGAGGGCTCAAAGATACGGGGAAAAGCAGATCCTGAAGACTAACAGCGATTACTGCCAAAGCAGTTTATATTCTCCTTTGCTTGAGCAATTTAGGCAATCTGTCCTTTATTTTGAAAACAGTGCTTTCTAATTCACTCCTTTCATTTAAGGGTGGATGGCTGAACATTCCTTTTGCCAAACATGTCCAATCTTTGAGATCCTTTTCTCTGAGGATGGGTCCTGGAGGACTGTGCTGCTTTGTTCTCTTCTGATCAGCTTGAACAACGAGAGAGCCACGTGCAAGATGAGAACAAAAATATCCAAATCCATTTACAAGGCTTCAATATTTTCTGTCTGCTTCCTTCGAGATGGCCATGGCAATAGTGGGTTGGTGCCAGATTGCTTTGGCAGGCTCCAGCAAGCCATCATTTTCTGGCATGGCTAATATCCCTCATATTCTTGAGCATGGCATGTCCAAGAACTTATGTTGTTCCTCTCAGACTATCTGGATGGGAATTTTTTTTTGGCTGCTGCCATGTGGTGATTAAGTTCTGGAAAACTTTCAATTCATTAACAGAAGTTGATATAGATAATGCATCAGCTTATCAGGATAAGAGGAGGGTACTGCAGCTGGGTCTGGAGAATCTCTTCTAAAAGAATTAAGTACCTCTCAGCCTTCTTCCTCTTATCACTTAGTAGCTGAGTCTAAAGCAGCTCATTATCTGATGAGTCTGAATGCATTAGGTGAAGAACACATGTTCAGGATACATGAATGTGGCTGGGCTTCATTAAGTAGTATGGAACAGCCATTTGGACCACAGCTGATAGAGTACACACACCATACAGGAATGGGGAGGACACCAGACATTATGGGATGTCACATTGTCAGCAAGATCACGGACCCCTTTCTAACTCCCTTCAAAGAGTTTATTTCTTGAAATCTTCCTCTTACTCACACTGAGCTCCCGAGGGAGAGAGGAAGGATGAACAGGAGATGGTTTTCTTCAGCACACAGCAGAAGCATAGGATGTAAAGGATGCAGACATGACAAATCTGGGAACAGGAATGGGCGATGCTAACCAGTGCAGGTTTTGCAGCGGAACTTTTTTTAAACAGCTTCAGCCAGTCTAGGAGAGGTCACCCTTATACTGATCTCAGCAGAGGCTGCACAGCCTCACATGTTGTTTCAAGTTGAGATGCTGGATACCAAATCTATAGGTAGTCAGCAGTCAGATAAAGACTGCTGCTAGCATGAAGAAGGTACTTCTTATGGAGGCGCTGAGTGCTCAGTGTAAAGGAGGGAGTATTGTTGGCAATACAGTCCTAGCTGCTGGGGTAAATCACAGTAATTCCTCTTTATCCTTGGTTCTGTGGAGCACATACATGAGTAGAGACTTGCCCCCTCAGGTCTGATGCTGAGATAACTGCAAATGAATGAGAAGCCTCTGAGATGAAGCTTTGTGTCAACATGAAATACAGTCATCATTTACCCTGGCCTGAAAGACACTGAGTGAGGCTTTTCTCAAATTCAGTCACGGTCTCAGAGGCATATATCAAACTCTCCAGCAGGAAGGTTTTTGTCTTCTCTCCTTTCTGACCATGTTTGGAAACCAATGACAAATAAATCTTCCTAGGAAGTATCCTTTATGGGGAAATGTGCCCTTTTCCTTGACAGAAAGAGCCACTTGGCCGGATATAGTGGTGTCACCTGAAAAAGGATTTTACTTCTGGTGACTTAGCTTCTGGCTTGATCATAGTATTTCCACGGATGTTATCAAAAATGAGAATAAAAAAATTTAATACCTTTTGTATAGTACCCTTTGAATAAATATAACCTTTAAATAGCTACTCTAATATAAAACACTGAAGCTAGTAGTTTAAACTAAGTAGCGAAACTAAACTAAATAAACTAATATACTGCCCACGAGAGATTGCCAGGATTTTCTCTCACTGTACTGATCAGTGAGCAGGAACATGAGGGAAGGCAACCCATTCCACTTTTTATTTCTTGGGTGGCTAGAAGTGTAGATCCCTAAAGCCAAAGAGAACTGGATACAAATAAGGCACATAGTCACCACGAGAGGAATTTTGAGGCAGAAATTCAATATGGTCCAGACTAGTTGAGAATTCAAAGAAATATACCTGAAAAATTGATAAATATTATTAATAGAATACCAAAAAAACCTTACTAACTAGAGTTCAGTAGAGTCAATTCAGTGTAATTGTTCAAGAGGACATACAAATAAAAATAAACACCCTTGATGGTGCGGACAATAAGGAACTATCCAAATGGCCAGATTAAAATATCAAGGGCAAAAGCTGTACAGAAAACGATGAACATTCTTCATTTAAAACATGAGATAGATATATATATATATTATGTAACACAGTATTGAATTACTTACAATGTCCATTTTGCAAATGAGCCCTTCTTTTCTCTTCAGATTTCATTTTGGCCTTTATGTACCACTGGCATCTTTTAAGAAAAACAAGTGAGGTTTTAATTAAAATACTTGTCATGCATAAAATAAATGTACGTTAAGTTTTATCTGCGCTTTTATGAAAGCCAAAATCTTTGCATTTGGAATATATATTTAGTTATGAATCTAAAGACAGAAATATGCATGAAGAACTACACACAGATTAGATACAAATAAAAATAAATCATGGTTTTATGATTAGTATGAAAATGACTACTTAAGTTCAAGTTTGATGCAATACTTTATTTCCAAGTTTGACTCCTCCAAAGAATCCTAATACTTTAATAAACGATTACTTCCCTGCATTCCTGTTTTCATACATTGGTTTGTGCTAATTAAACCTTCTCCTATTAACTTCCACATCCAGTGAGTCAAAAAAGCTCACATTTTCTTCATAAGATAATAGTTTCTACGACTTCACCGTGCTTCATGAAAAAATAAAATATTTTTTCACATCAGGACCACTTTTTTTTTTTCCTTGAGTAGCTCTGTGCAGTCTGAGCCAGGCACTGACTTATTATTTCTTCTAAGATAGCAGCTATCATATAGGATAAACAATACGTAGCCTGCTATGTGAATATGATGATTTAGCATATGCCTGTATGATTGCTATAAAATTGCAAATCCTTGGCAAACAACACAAAACTCTGTGGATGTTCATGAATTGTTAGCAACCTTACCTGACAATGCAAGGGTATGCTGGAGAAAACTGCCACATGGCAAGCTTTCAGGTTCCCTGTAATGAAATCTCCCCCAGCCTGAACACTGCCTACCTGCAGGACTGTTAATGCCGATTTAGAGAGTCACATGATAGGAGCAACTGTTTCCGTCAAGAAAAAACAAAATATTTGCTCTTGGTCTTAAAGCTCTTTCTCACTCAGTGAACAGCCTAAGTATGATTTAGAGGGAAATCTTTTGGGCTAAGGGCTAGGCTAAGGGCTGTTGGGGCACTGATCCCAGTGGAGAACAGCAGTGCATGTGGACGTGTGCTTTGGTGTACGGACATTCAGTACCAAGACCAGCTTGGAAAAAATGACTGGCCTCTGTGTGTTCATTACCAGCCTTATAAAATAAAATAAACTATAATTATAGATAGTATATCCAGTAAAATACTAACAATGGAGATATGAGAAATACGTGAACTCGCCTCATTTCAATGGTTCATTTAAACTACTGAAACAGAGTAGAAACACTCACAAATTCATTCATTGCTACAGAGGTGATGATGAAAACCCGAAGGGCAGAAACTTCTGAAGCTGTCATGGTTATGTACCCTTATGGAGGGAAACAGCAACCAGTGGATTGTCAGTTTCTGCGGAAATCTTCAGATTGTACACCAGTTGCTGGGACCACTAAGCATGCCAGTGCCATTTTTAGGACCTGGACAACTGGTCTGAGGATGCCAACGGCCAAGAACACTGAACACAAGCTCTTACACTTAAAGTGTCTGTCCAAGGGAACAGTCAAAGAAACGAGGCCTTAACCCTGTCCAATCATCCTAAGTATGCATGTGGCCCCAAAGTTTGACTACAGAAGTCAGTGAGTAATCACCAGCAGAGGAGTCTTCCAGCTCCAGCTCCCCATTCCCTGTTGGCTACAGAACAATCGGAGAGGAGTAATTTCTGTAATGCTAAGAATAAATCACACTGAGCTTTAACATCGCATTTCCTGGAACGTAGCCAAGACCCCCGTCTCACTGCATACCCTGCGCCTCGAAGTCTCTGTCGCTTTCATTTTTCTATCTGCAATTGCCAGCCGTGCTTCCTGCTTGCTCTTGGTGGATAATCACTCAGCGAAGTGCAGAGGCAGGTGCTTATTTAACCCAGCCTCTCCACTATGAATAGACTCATCAGCAGCCCTGTGACTCGACAGCTCATCAAATTGCTAATTCTAAACAGTGAAGCAGAGCACATCTGTAGGGTACCAATGCCATTTTTCACGCAAAAATTTGCCTCCAGTCCTAGAGTAAATTGAGTATTTATTCAAAATTTTCTTGCTCTGTATTCTGTGGAATACACTCTTATCACTGCATTTAAGCAGCACTTCAAAATGAATTCATATCTTACATAATTGAAATGGTCCCATTGAGTAAGATGTTAGAAAGCTAAGAGAATCTCTGATATATCCTTAACATTAGCAAACAGGAGGAATAAACACAGAAAGAAACCCATTTCCATATTTTTTTTCATTCCTGAGATTAGTGATTTTTTTCTAAAGGAAGAATTTGAGTTATGTTTCAGGATTCCATGAAAGGATTCCACACAACCATTTTCTCTGAAAGTTTGTCTCTGTCTGAATAACTCCTCTCTCTTCTGAAAGACCCTACTGTTTGTCAGTGTTTGTAGTAATCGTAGGAATATTTACTTAGCTTCTAAGATGATCTAAGGTCACAATATGTTCCAATGTTAACTTCTCCCATTAACTTCAACAGAATGTTAGACTTAACTGGTTTTATTATTTAGCAGAGAGAGCATTAATTCTCATAATGGTAGCTACTGCAGTGCCTTATTTGGTTACTGCAAATAAAACCTCTGGCCTACGCTGATAGGACTTCACTTTCTTTTCAAATAAGAGGTAATGTTATACCAACAAAACAGAAACTTAATTTCAAATCTGAAAGCGCAGCACCGTCTATTGATATCAGCCCCGTCTGTGATGACCATTATCACATTCAGAGGAGTCAGTGTAACATCTTTTCTCTAAGTGTAAACACAGGCGCTAAACCAGGAATAGTGCGGAATCCTATCCCAACTCGGGATTTTTTCAGTCCCCAAGCCAGGTAAGAAGGAAACTCCATGGAGAATCCTCCTCACATGGAGGCTCTTCCACCGGCTGTTTTTTGCGTCTGAAGGAGGGAGAGGGGAAAAGGGTGGAAGGGGCGAGAGCCCACACCCCCCCCTAGAGTGCTTACTGCAGGAGCTACGAGCCCGACTCCCCTGCGCGGAGGCCCAGACCACTGCAGAGGGTCAGTCTGTAGGTTTTAAGCCTTCTTGATCCGTGGCGGCATTGCGGTGCCACTGATGTCGCACAGAGGAGACGGGGACATAAGGTCTTTGTCCTTTTAAATTCGGCTTTGCTTCCTGGTGATAGCAGGTGAAGTCCTGAAATCGCACAGGAAACACCCGGAGGCTCAGTGGAAAAGGAACCAAGGCACCATGGAAGCTGCTCTGCCTGTGGGAATCTCAGCTCCAGCAAGGACTGATGCTCCGACCTCTACGTGCGTTTTTTAGCAAGTGCAAGTAGAATTTGAGTTCCCTTAAAACCTTCAGTGTGTAACTGAGCATGGCATCTGGCCACGCAAATCAAAATGCTTTCTTATCCAATCTGCATAATGTCATTATTTGATCCTTATCAACACATCAACTGAAGGAAGGTGGACAATCAGCACCGTACTAAAAGAACTGTAAGTATAAGAATCAGGGTAGTTATAAAAAATAATCATTGTCCAGACTGGTGAATTTCCCTGCCAGTGCAACAGTACTGCTGTAATGTAGATTTAATTGGGATATCTTCAATCCAATTTAAAAAAAAAAAGCTAAAAAGCAATAAAACAGGACCTTCAGGAAGCTATTTTCTGTTCACCAGTGATATCACAGGCAGTAGAATCATTCTAGTATTTTGGAGTAAAGTTTTCCTTAATTTAATTTCACTGCATAATTCCTATATTTTCTCTTAACAGATGCAGAAATGTGCATATAAAATATATACATAATTGTGTATGATTTTTCCTATAAATTTAATATAGTCAGAGTAATAAAAAATGTCCATTCAAGTGCCTTTAGCAAGCTACATTGCCAACCCCAAGACATCAAAAATCCTAAGGTTATACCCTCCAAACCTTTGCAATTGGTAGTTACGAGATTTTGTAAAAAATACTGTGTTTTTTTGGTTTTTTTGTCTCCTAACGTCAGAGCGTTGAGGATGCAGGTACATTGTATTTTTAAATTCTCACTCTGCAGGAAAGAGGTCCAGAAACTTATTTTAAAAACAGCCACGCTGTTTCCTGATTTCACATAATTGCTTAGCTCCCCAAACTGGATTTTTACCAAAAACAACACTCACAACAGAACTGTGAGTGTGAGCAGTGCTGAACAAAGAGGACATTCACCCCACTATGCCTAACCCTTATTTTAGCACTGAAAATGTGGTGAATGACTTAACTATTATTCTTAAATTCTTAGTTTTGGATGAGACTGATCCTGAGTGAATGAGAACACTGTAGTGTTAATTACCTCCCAGTGATCAGGAAGAACAAAGTGAGGATGACCAGGAGAGTGAATCCACCAACGGCAGCAGTGGCAATTACAAGAATCTGTCCCTGCTCCGCAGCCATATCAGAAGCTGAAAGAGAAGCACAAAGAGCTAGGTTGCTGCAAAAAGAAACCTCAGCAGGCTGTATTCTCTCACTTTGCAGTTGATGAAGCCCAATGCAATGCACACATTGCTGCCCAAAGCCTCACGAAATGCTGTTTCCAAGAAAAACATTTGGCTTCGAAATAATATTTGAGTGGTTTAGAAATTAGCAGTGTAAACTGGCTTTGTAATAGTAGTAAAACAAATAAAAACAATAGTAGTTTATGTCAAATTTTCAGCAAAAACAACATATTAAATTTCTGCAATTAGGTTTCTGTCCATATAATTTAATGGAGATATGCACAGGCAGTAAATTACAAGGCATTCAGTATCTGTGGTCATAAGCTCTCCACAGACAAGTTAAATATATACATCTTCCAATAAATTATGTAGCAAATACTCACTGAATAGCTAATCTCCAAAATGGTATCTAGTGATATTATGGGAGTGGATTCTAGCTCTGCATTGTATTATGTTCCACAGGGTCAGATTTAGTTGGAAAAATACAACATAACAAATATCATGCCACACAAGAAACAATGCAAATAATAACAGGGTCTCCAAATCAAACGCTGAATACTATTTTCAGACTGGGGCACTTGTGCTAAATGTTGCAAAGATTGTTACAAGCTTGAAGTTGTAAATGGAGGAGGAGGTTTTAGATGAGTCTATCTTGCCCATCTCTGCAATGGAAGTGAGAGGACAAACTGCAGCCCTCTTTTTTTTGTTTTTAATAGGAAAAAGAGGTGTGCAAAAATAGTGAATTCAACCAGAGAAAAGCAAACCATGGGCTCAAGTAAATTAGGTGTGCTTTTCTTCAACAGACAGTCATTGCCAGGGAGTCAACCCGGGCCCTTTATTAATGAGAATTGAAGGTGCAAATGTAGGGACTGATTCCATGGTCCAAAGCAGCACTCCACAGCTATCGAGATGAAGAAACTCACATGTCCTGGATCATTTCCGCTGAATGAAGCTGCTATTTCTTGGTGTTTTAGCTAAAACAGAATGCAGTCTATCAGTTTAATAACATATATTTTCTATCGGGAACCAGAGCCAAATTCATGAAGGGGAGAAATTCCAGACTGACTAAGTTCTTTCCACCTCTAAGCAATACGATATTTAGCTGAGACAGTACATACTTAAAAAGTGATCATTCTGTTTCTGTCGGTTGTATGTTACTGTGTTGGCAGAGGTGCCAGAGTCCAATATATTAGGATTTTTTTTTCAAGTAGCCAAATCACTATAAAGGGCTTTCAAGCCTGAAACTTCCCGACCTTAATTTACTTGTCAGATAAAAATGTCAAATGACAGACAAGTATAATTGGAAAATGTGGATTTGTTAAAAACTGACAGAGAGGCAGGTAAGGCAAAATGATGGAAATACTTATTTTTGCTTGAAGTGATCCTTCTAGAAATCAATAAAGGCACAGTGCAGTGAACAACACATATATAAGCACATGTGTATGTGCATACACAGACTCACATGCAGGTAAAAGGTTCCATAAAACACTATCTAGGTAGTAAGAAGATAGTAATCAGGGACACCCAATAATTAAAATTTTTACAGCATTTTGCCATTCTAAATTAAATTCAGCATGCCCCTCAATATGTCTGGTCTTTTCTCATTTCTCCAGCTTTCTCTTAAGGTAAAGTTCAAGTTGTAAATAACGAGCTTTAACATGTATTGTTTCTGTTGTGCATGTTCTTGAATCTTTTTGTCATTTCCTGCTTTTTCTTCCTTCATTTTTCCTCTCCATCAGCTGTGCATATTGGTATACGACCCTGTGTTTCTCCTCAGGACTATTCTTGATTATGCAAGACAGAAAAACTCAGTTTAAAAACCAATTATGGTAGGTTGCAAAGCCAAGTAAGTTCCTGCAACCTTATTTCATCTCTTTGTGTGTACATATTAGAGTACTGCATTTAATCATAGGAGTAAATAGCATTTTTTCCAGAATCTCATTTGTTAGAAAACATGGCCAGCGTTCATATAGATAAAATCAGTATTTTGTTGTCTCTACACCGTCCAGAGTGCAGTCTTGTATCTGCCAAATATGCACCACCCAAATCAGTCCAGTGCAGGGATGATTAGCAACTCTGTGATCATAGGGATGAATGTGGCTGTATCATGTATGGAGCCGTACTCCATTTGATAGTTAAAGTTGATAGGCAAGGGTGTGAGGAAGTGCTGGTGCAACAGCAATATGTAAACCACTCGCAGTGCTAAGACTCATAAAGGAACTTAGTACCTACCTAACTGGGCTGGCTGTTTTCTCTGGTAGTATTTGTCTAGTTTCATTCTCTCTGCCTGTCTGCTCAATAAGTTCATTTTGACAAAAACATACTTTAAAAAATGAGTAGCACAAGATAAGGAAAAGGAAGGATTTATTACTTATCCCAGCAGATGATTAGATAGTATACTATAATGTTTGGGTGTCAAAACTCTTCAAACACGTTGTAGCTGCAACTAATGTGGTTAGTCAAAGTGGTGATTTGATTTTAAAACTGCAGCATGTATCATACGTGTACCCAGAAGCATATTATCCAGATAAACTCTTCACTCCCGTTACTCTTCATGCTTAACTCAGGTTATATGCCTGAAATGACATTTAAAGTGTCTAATTGCATCGTTCCAGCTTCCTTGCTTAACACCATGCCCAGAAATCTCTTCTGCATCCTGCCTGGTGTCAGTTCTGTCCCCACCATCTACTCTTTACATCCATGCCCTGCCTCAGCTCCTCTCTGGGTTCTTCACCCAAATGAGGAGGAGCTGCACTTTCCCTCCTCTCTGGGCTGAAGGGAAATATCCTGAGGCTTCTTCACTTCCTCACTGGGAAAAATGGTGCAGACGTTTTAGTCATGGTGCAAGAGGATGAAAGATAGAGAGAATCTTCCAGCTCTGTTCTCCTTTTTTTTTTTCTTTGAGCAAATTTCTCCAAAATCTTTTAAAAGGTTGTGTATTTGGTATAAAAGGGCTGGAAGCCGTAATGACAGCTCACTTCTGTCTCTTAGCTATATCCTTTAGTTATTTCAATTTGACATCTATCAGGCAGCAGACCTTCCAGCAGACTGAAAGATAAAAAAGTGACAGAAAGACAGCTAGACAGATAATACTGAGTAGCTGTAAGATAGATAAGTGTGAATGGTGAGAACTGGAGCTCTAACAGGCAGGAACTGGCTGTCAGATGGATTTACAAGGCATTGTAAGCAACAGTGCTTAAGAACAATAGGAAAGAAAAATATAAAGTCTAATTAGGGTAACCTTTACATTTTCAGAAGTGCTGCAGTTCCTGTGCTCCAGTGAGCCTGATGGGCTCCAATCTAACAGTGAATGTGGGAAAGGGAGGAGGCAATGGAAAGGCAATCTTAAAAAAGACTTTTAAAAGGGAAAAATAATCCCATCACTAGCATAAGAATGTAAAACTTTTTGGTATGTATTTGCTTGAAAAGCCTTCTTCCAAGTGTTGCCCCTAACATAGGCTTCCTGACCAGCGGATGAATGGAAAGCCTGTGCAAGCAGTTTGAGATCTGAGCAAGGATGTTGCTCTTGTTTAGGAAATGCAGAAGAAAAGTAAAGTCTCTGGGGCTTCTGGGCACATACAGTAGAGAAATCAGAAAGGCCAAAGTCAAATTTGAAGAACAAATGGCTGAAAACATAAAACACAGTAAGGAAATACTTCAAGATTAAAATGAGACATTCTGAGGTATCCAGTGCTGACTACCAGTGAATGAACAGTAGGACTAGGCAGACATGGGGAGAGATCCAGCAAGACAGTTTCTAAATATGAGATATGTGCTATGTCAGTTGTTTGTTTCAAGGAGAAATTTAATTTACTATTATCAAAACATCAAACACACTAACAAAAAAATCTCCATTTTGCATTGATAATTCAATGTATTTCTAAAAATCCTAGGGATGGCTTCTCTGTTGTGGCATGGATCAGAGCATGTGCTTGAAACAATATTGGACCTCTATCAGAATCAATGACCCCTCTCTTGAGCTTTGGAGTTCTGGAGAGAATGGAACTCAGGGTCTAAATCACATCTGCTGCTCAGTAAGTGAGGGTGCTTCCCAAAAACCATATCAGCATTGCATGATTAACTAACTTTTTTCATTACTCCTACAGAGTTGGCCTTCTTTCTGCTTCATGCACCAACATTAATAATTATACCAAAATGTCTTGGTGTTCCTAGTAAGGATGTATCTAATTTTATCCTATACAACTGAAGTGGCACAGATAGTGTTTCAACCAATAAACTGGAGAAGGCATGACAGCACTGTCCTGCCATGGACAGTATGTTTTAGGACGTTGATATACACGTCTCACAATTGATGAGCCGTTACTTTTTTACAACTTGTCTATCACTCTAAGAAAAATCCTAATTTTGGATTGCTCACTGTACTGCTACTTATTAACAAATTATGTCAATATTCAAACAGGGTAAATGGAATAACCTTGGATGTTGACCTGCAACTGGTCCTGGAATTCTTCTTTAGATGTTAAGACTATAACATGTACAACCGGTAGAGCTGAAGGATATTACTAGCTAATGTCAGTTGAGAAGGATTTTTATCAAACACATGAAATATTTTTTGTCCTTTTAATGAGATTGTTGGTTGATAAATTTTCTGTTGACAATACAGGCTTTTAAAAGACTCTATTCTTCCTGGCCTTCTGATGAAAAAGTTAACTTTGTATAAAATCAGTATAGCTCATATTAAATTGATTAAAACCTGGCTAACTGAAAGACCGCAAAAAGTAATTACAAATGTGGAAATTTCACCAAGTAACTTGTTTCTTGGGTAGGGATGGAGGGAGCTGCAATAGTCTGCCTTGGTCTAATACTATTTGGTATCTTTCAGAATAATTGAGAAGAATATATATTAAAAAATCCAAACATTTTCAGCTGAGCTGCATACTGCCAGAGCAGTAAATGATGAAGCTAGATTCCTACACAGCTTGACTTGGACTGGTTTGTAAGATAGATGCATGCCAGCAAGGGCGAATTAACATTTACATGTACTGATGTAAGTATGTAGTCCAAGTCTCAACAAAACCCTCCTCAACCTCTCCATCTAAATGTAGGTCAGTATCTTGGAATACAAAGGTACTGACAAAAATGTTGCTATGTTCTAGTTATTCAGCTGTGTAAGACAATGATCTAGTTCAGGTAGCAAGTGCTTAGACCTGTAAGTAAAAGAAAACTGAATTATAAGGAGGTAAGTGGTGTTAGGTCTGTTTATGGCATCATAAAGAGATTTAGTTTTCCAGTTTAATTCAGTATCAGGTTCAGCTCTGACGTTATACTTCAAAAAGGGTGTTAAAATTTTAGAGAGTTACAAAATGATTCAATTTTTTGAAAAACTGGGGTTTTTTTTAGAGTGAGAGAGAGCACTTATATCACTTATGGGAAAGACAAGAGAATTCTAAAAAACGGCATACACACATTTAGATGAGGAAGAGATTTCTGATAGTATTTGGCTTTTTAATTTGGCAGAGAAGAGTCACAAGGTACAAGCTAATAAAAAAAAAAAAAAGAAATAAGGTGCAAATTTTTAATTTTGAGGTTTAAGCACTGGCACTATCTACCTATAAATATGGTGAGCTCCCCGTTACTGGAACACTTTAAATCAAGACTATTTGTATATGGTAGATGTTACATATCAATCTATTGTCATTAGCTGTCTGGAAAAGTTAGAGTTACAGACATTTGGCCCGTGCTATGAAAGGGGTACAAATGAATGATCATAATCATCTGATATTGCCTTAAGGTTTAGAATAGGCCAATTTTCAAAATACTGCTGTGAGGAAGCAAGATATTTGGAGAGTAACAAAGCATCATTTGACTGGTCACTAAGTACTGCTTCGATATGAAATAAGTAATATTTACCAGCAGGCACTTACTTTGCTTTTTTCCCCCTTTGAAATCTAAAGCAGTACCATATAAATATTTGAATAAGACCACAGTCCTTTGAACTACCCTCTTAATTAAACTGAATTAACTTAATTAAACTTAATTAAACTTTATCTAGCTCCAGGTACCATTTCAAACAGTGGCAGAATTTCTCTCGACCTCCATCTCAATTGATCATAAACAAAAACTTTTCTGTCTACATTTCCTTTCAATCATGTGAGGAATTATATTTATAACAAATCAACTACTTTTAGGCAGGCATAAACTTAAGCAATAAATGTTAGTAAACAGCAAATATATAATGTGTATTTATGTTTCACTATGAAGATTCACACTGAGTGCTTAGAAGTAATAGAGGTAATAAATGTTTAAGAGTGTCGTGAGCTCTAGCTCACCGTGCAGCCCAAGGGCCAGTTGCATTAGTGCAACTGAGAAGGAGACATGGAGCTGGGAAGGAGTGGGTGGAATCTCACTCCCAAGAGATGTTTCTATCAGCAGTGCCAATGAGAGAAATGTCACTGGAACCACAGCCTTCCTGATTTAGATGGGTAAGTCACATTTTCACAAACATGATATAGGCTCATAGAGGTTTAAATACCATTTACTTTTGATAAGAGTTATGTCCCTGGGTGCCTAAAGCCTAGTATTTATTGCATCAGAAGATACAGACAGGATCTACTGGAATTCTTGAAAGCACCCAAGCGCTCAACTCCTATTCAAACCAATTGGCTTAAGTACCCAGAAAATTTTACAAAGTCCAATTAGGCATTAAGCACTTGGAAGTCTATCCCTAAAATACTTCTGAAATAGAAGTTAAGAAGCAATGAAAATGGAAAACAAGCCCATGGGTGCTCTTGAAAACACTTACATAGTTTTGAGTCTGTATTTTAGCTTAAGCAACTTGAATTCTAAAACACTAATGAAAAACATGGTATATATAATTGGTTAATTAAAGTAATTTCATTAATGAGTGTTTTAGTGTTGTATCTACTACACTAATTTTATCTCAAATGCTTGTAAATACCTTTTTTGCAGTTTCTTTGAACATGGAGGGCAATACATGACAAATATAAAATTGTTCAGAGCATGAACATCATACATAGTATCAAGCCTTTTTGCGTATTCTGTAGAAATAGGTAGGCTTTTTCCTTCTTACTGGCAAATTTAGTAGGCTTATTGGTTGACGGAAATGCATATAAAAGTTTTCATTTTTTTATTTGGAGAGTGTGGGAGCACTAAAAACTACACAGAAAAGACACCATCACTGTGTTCTGGGAGCTTGCATGAAGCTGCTGGACTTAGGTAAAGCCTGACTACGGGTATTTCTAGATGTCAAAAGGAAGGCCTTCTTTAAGCAAAGAAAGGATCATAGAATCATAGAATATCTCAAGTTGGAAGGGACCCATAAGGAAATTTTGCAGAAGAAAACATTCCTTCAGTTGCAGCGTTGGGCTAAAATTTCTATTTGTTTTTATAAATCCAGAAATGTGTGGCTGAGGTTTACTTGTTTTTTATCATACAGCAGTGGTCATTTTGTGATAGGCAAATGCTATGGCTTCAGCCATTCAAACTCCCAATGCCTCACTGTTTTAGAATTAGATGCTACTTCTATTGTATTTGATTTTTTTTCCTTCAGTGAAACTTACTTTCATCTCCAGTTTCAAATTCAAACTTCTGGCTATAGCCGCTGTATCCTGCTGCCGTCCTGACTCTGATATGAAATATATACTTGGTGGCTGGCTTGAGACCTGTGATGATAACACTTGGAGCCTTGGACCTTGTGGAGGAATAGCTGAGCTGCTCATGCTCCTGAGGGACAAAAGAGGGGAGAAATGATATCAAGCTGAGTTGTACAAACTTTGCAAAAATGATATAGCAGAACTGAAGGTCCACATTCTTCTCATGAATGTAAGATGTGTTTATAAAAGGAGGTGCAGGTATGGATTTCTGTACTTTGATTCTGTGCTATAGTCATAAATGTATGATATGGCCTTGACTTAGATTTCAATTTTTTGTCTTTAATCTTGCATATAAACATCACGTCTTTGTGTCTTGGGTTAGTAATTACACTGTAGTCAAAACAATATGGAATTAGTACAAGACTACATTCACAGAAAATGGCAGCTAGAATGGTAGCTAATTATTTTTGCACAATGGACAAACTAGGAGGTCAGTAAATACCAGTAAGCTGTAAAGTAAAGATGTGGGAGTATTCAAATACCCGCTACTCACTTCTACCCGCAGGTAGTGCCAAAATGCCGGCGCTATCCGTGGGTAGACCTGTGGGTAAAAGAAAATAAAAATTAACTTTTTCTTTAAAGTCTGTAGACTTCTAGCATGGTTCAACTGCTTCACTGCCGTTGAACGTAATTTCTCTTTCCAGGTAGCTGTAATGTAGTCGTACATGAAATTCCCTTTCACACTCTATAAGGAGAAACACTCTCTGCAAAAGTCCCCTGTTTATCTCCTAGCAGTTGATCCTGGGCATCCGCTGAGAATTCCTGACTCTCGCAGAGATCACTGAGAATTATGGTGTGCAGAGATTACTGGGAATTACCACTGCAGACCAGCTGCTGTAGTACGGAGACCAGCCACATCGATTGCTGTGCAAAAACTAAGTGCTGCTTTGCTAGGCAAGTCCTTGACGATACTTTTACATGAGGGGATGACTTAAAAGAAGAGAGAGTTTATTCCCTGTCATTAGTAACTGTCACTTGATAAATCAGTAATCTGTAATATTTTACATAGTGCCTTAAGGCTAGCTTTACTTCATTGCAGCAGGATTTGTCTCCAAACTGACATATGAGCAGAAATGTCCTTGGCATATGCTTAACAATCCAACTGTGATACCCATAGGGCACCATATACATTTAATATACCATGCAGTAATATTAGAGTATGTATAAGTTATTCAAAGGGTGCTTCCAGCCTGTTAAGAAGGAAACAATCTGGTTTGCAGAAGAGATATAACCAGGAGAAGAACAGGTTTCAGTTAGATTCTGTTGGACTTTTAACCTCTTCTGAGCAACATACATATATTTTTTATATAAACCAAACAGTTTTAGATAAAACATGCTGAGTCAACTTCAGTCATGGTGTAACAAAGTCACATTAGCATAGGGCAGCAGGTATATCAGTATTCCCCCAGCAGGCATACAAGGAGATGGCTAAGAAAACCAAATTAAAAAACAAACACACAAAAATAATCTAATGATTCTGTTAAGTGAAGGAGGAGAAGGAAGGCAACAATGACCAATATCTAAAATAATTACATTTAATGCTCACTTCAAACAGTGGAAATAATTGAGAAACTATAATAAGAGGAAGTGTTGATTTATTCTACAGTCTATTACCAAATTCTGAAACAGCAAGAAGTGTGTCTTTAAATTGAAATAGTAAGACACAGTGTACATGTAATCTTATGGATGGAGACTACGATTAATATACCATCTAACAACTTCTACAACTATCAGAAGATCTCTCCCAATTACTTGAAATGTTATAACTTCACTTTGAAGAGGTTAGTGGATTTTAGACATACTTTTTTTTTTTAGAAATTTCAGAAAATATCTATTTTCTTCTGACAGAAGGCCAATCTGTTAAAGTGATGGATTTTTTTTTTTTTTGTGATTAAGCTTGCTTCAACTTGAAAAATAGCATGTATGTGAACAAAAAAGGTATAGGTTAATACTCAGATTTGTAAGGAAATAGAGAACTCCTATACATACAGAGTTTTCATACTACTTTATGGACATTTCACAAACATTCAGTGTGTCATGAATACCTAATTTCTATTCTATAGCCTTGTTATATGTGCAACTTCCAGGGACTCCCATATAGAGGGGTCATATAACTTAACATGTAACTTGGCCAGGGTGTGCAAACTCGGAGAACACAAGACTTAATTTATTTAGTAATGAAGCTGCTGACTAAAGTGTGTACATTTCTGCCCAAAGAGACCAAGTCTTTCAACACAAGCTAGCAACCAGCTCAAAATCAATCTAAGAATTAGGAAAAAAAAAAGAAACCACCTGATTTTGCACTATCCTAAGACCACACTGAATCATAGGTACGGCCTAATGTCTGTGATCTTGCCTGTTAAATACAATATCAATACAAGACTCTCTTTCTGCACTTCAGTCCAGGTAAAGACATGACACCCAGTGAAGGAAAGATTCTGGATATGTTCGTTAAAGGTTACATAAACAGCAAATGCTTGTTTTACACAGGTATTAGCATGCTTCTGTTCACAGTTTTAGCTAGTTCTACGTGCTCCATCTGTCATGGCCCAGACATAGGTGGGCAGAGACTTTACACTCTGGAATGCTCTGGAAATTTTTATTTAGGCTCCACAACCTGTAAGATAAGGAGGAGACCAGCACCTAAGCGATTTCACTGTATGATGTAATAGTTGCAAGCCAATTTCCTTTCCCCAGACTACCCTTGCTGCTTGAAATCAAGTTCTAAGCATTTAACAATTTACTGGTTTTTTCTGACCTGCTGGAGAGATTGCAGAAATTAAATTTCAGAATAATTTGACGGAATTGTAAAAAGAAATAGGTTCCTTCAGAGGAGGATGGAAATGGAAATTTTGTCAAAAATTGGTGGAGACTCCCCAAGATCCAATGATAAGTTTTACTCCCTGAAGCCTGCAGAACAAGGCCAGTGGCAGCAAAGAACTGGGAATGACTTCTGAAAAAAACAATCTGAGCTAAATATCTGTTATTACAGGCTAACTACTGCTTGTGTAAAACATAGCATTTGGGATATAGCAGCTCCCCAGCCTGGGGTGTGGACAGCATTTATCAAGTATAATTTATTATTTTCAGTTGATCAAAGATAATGAGTGTGGCAAGGACTGTGATGGTAACATTTAATCACAAAATGGGTCCCTCCGTCCGTGTGGGCAGGCTGTGGCTAACAGCAACTTCCTGAGGGGCAGCCATCTCTGCCTGTCCCTTCTGGGTGGTGGAAGGTATTTTGGTCACCTGCAAGGGTTGTCTGGCTTGCTGCCCCCTGACCACCCGCCTGGGGCTGCCTGCAAGAAGCCCTGAGGGGTCCCATCTCCGTGCCCTCCCATCTCCTTCTTTACTTTCTGCAGCCTCTTACACCATCCATCACACAGTCCAAAAAACAATGTCTAGGAATACATGATCATAAAAGTAATACTGCTGTCATATGGGAAAGGGGGTAGGATTTGTTATTACAAGTGAAATAGGGGAAAGGGAACCTGTCACCTTGGTGTGTTTGAGAAAAAAAAGCTTCAGAAGCTTGTACCTGAGGAGACAGTTGCTCAAACTCGAGACAAAACGATTAATAGCTGGAAACTTCACATTGTTTTATGTGAATGTTTCACACAAAGAAATCAGCCTTTTTGGACTGGGTTAATGCGTAAGACAATTCTCCAGAGAGTAGATGCTTTGCTATTACTCCCTTTCTCATGACAATGACAAGATCTACAGCCTACCTGGAAAGCCAGAGCTTTCCACAGAGAGACGCAGTTTGAGGTTGATGGGGGTGGCTCTCAAGGTTGGCCACTCCTTCTGCCATGATCTTTCCCAGGCAGGCTAAAGACGGTTTCAGAATAAAACAATACAATTCGAATCTGCAGAGAAGTATGGGATGCTTTGTCTTATTCTTGCCACAGAAAATACGTACTTACTTTTGCATGGATTCTGGGTTCAAAAAGTGAATTTCAACTTGCAGGACTTGGATGTACTTCCTGGATGTTAGTGCATGCTTTTACCAGACCCTGATTTTATGTTGTGGAAAAATTTAGACATTTATCAGTCCTCCTGCCATACACCCTATTTTCCATTGAAAGGAAGCATGGTTTTGTGGGCTAGAAGGAGCCACAGTATGCTCTGTGATAGATCTCTGACCTGGACAGTGATGAGACCAGGATCAATGGGAAATGTCAAGGACTACATCTGTTCTGTATTTTTTGATAACTACAGAGGACTACTACAAAACCTGCAAAATAAAAGAAAAGTTTCACTGATATGGCTGTATTTCCCATTGCATGTAAGTAAGAAGTGAACTGTTGGCCATTATATATGGCTCAGAATTCATATAAAAGAAGTAAAAGAAATGCTCTGATCCTTCACATTAGTATCACAGCAGCATTTGTGATCTTAAGATGGCATGGGACTCACAACAAGAAGTTCTGAGAACACAGGGGCTGAGGGTTTAACGCAGGGGCTGAGGGTACTAGTCAGAATCCGATATGAGGAAATTCATAAGACCTCTTCCATAGCCTACTGCAAATTTATCTTGGTGAATATCTGTAATTAAAACATAAATATAATCCAAATGACAAGTGATGTCAATGTTATTACACAATGTAATACAGAGCCTATGACTAACTATCCAAGTTAAACAGAATTATATTATAAACTTTGAAAATGCTATGTCTGTTTCTAAGGAAACTGTATTTTTCTTATTGCTTGTGTGATTCTTCTTGTCAGTGGATTCAATTCTGATTATGACAGACAGTGTTCACAAATCCATGACAGATTGGTCTATGCATGAACACAAGCACCTTTCAGAATCAAACTCTTTCCTGCAGCCACCTCTGAGTATCTGAATCTGTATCTATCCTAATTTTATACTTGTCTTTATACTCAAGACATTTTTTCATATCTACAAGAAATTGACTGACTGAATGGAATTTGCAATGGTGCTAATGGTCTAAGACTAGACAAACTGATTTAATGGAGTAGCAGGATCAGAGTATAAAAAATAATGAAAAGCTTTCTGCTTTTGCAATGCACCACAATAGCTGGATCTGTCCCATCAAGATATGCTGTAATGAAACATTTCCATTGTATTACATCATCAGATTAAATGATAGTTCTTCATTATGCCTCATTGAAAGTAGCTACTTTATTAATGACTGACATATTCATTCAATATCCAGATGTGATATTATCGTGATGAGTATTACCATTTTTCTCATATGCTCAAAAGAAAGGGGATTCCCTCTGATGACACTAACCCTTGCAAACAAAAAGATAAACCTCCACATGCCACACCTATGTGAACATGCTGCTCTCTAATTTGATCCCCATCTTACTTCAGAGGGAAACAGCACAGAAATGAAGACTTTGTGCACATATATGAAATAAAATATTGATAAAGACTAACCAAAATGTGATGAACTTTTATCAGTTTAGACTCATACTGCAATCAACGAGTTTACATTCTTATGCTATGGGTGAGGAAAAGTATATATAACTAAAAATGTTTAGTGCAAAAAAAAAGATCAATGGAAATAAAAGCTGAAATGCTGAATTTTGCTTATAGTGCTCAAATAACCTTTAAAGGATTAACTTTACCAGAAAAGCACTGATAAAAATCCAGGCACTTTCAGGCGTGCAACATTTGTCACCGTTAATATTTGAGTGGGAAAGAGAAACACGGCTCTAATCAACATAATATCAGTCCTTATTTCAGCAATTAAGAAAGATAACCAAATATAATTTTCTATCATTTAGAATATATAATGGGAGCTCCAGGAATTACCACTTTCTTGCAGTTTACTCTGTCTTTAGCTTATTTTATGAATGACAATCAAGGTATTCAGTTCATTGAGTCCCATGAGTAACTTCTTAAACTGATGCTGGGGAAAGGGTTTTTAAAGGCTTCTGCCTGCTGAAAACATACTTATTGTGTAACTACAACTTCCAAATGTATGTGTACGGAAAGAACCCAGGGACACAGTAACTGAATTTACTATCAACTGTTTGCAAATACATTTTCTAGTTTATATCGATTGTCCTCCAACATGAAAATTCTGTACTTAAGCCATATAATCCTGCTTGGCCTTTTCGGAGGCTATCGCTTAACAGAAAGAAATACTAATAGAGATTCAATCTGTATACCACAGGGACCAGGTCTTTCTCCTGTGCACTAACGCACAATGTCAAAGCTGAATAAGTACCACATTAAAGTAAAGAAGATTCGGAGTTCCATGATTCAGATATTATCAATGTTTAAATAAAAGCACCAATAATGAAAAAGAATCTTTTATGAGACCATTTGGTCACATTTTTCCTCTTTCCTAGATACATCAGTTTGAAGGATATACACAATGTGACCTACAGAGGACGCATCATTATTTTAAAGGAATGGCCACAATTCTGGAAGATAGGAATTTTTATTAATCACAGCTCTGGTCCATCGTGAAATGAAATCTCCAACCTCTTCCTTACTTTTCTCATGGAATCAGCTATGATGGCACTTAATTACCTTCAGAGTCAGCTGAACCTTAATGTTGTGATACACATTAGAATAAAACAGTAGGTAATTGCTAGGTATAGACAATATGTGATTAATCAGTTCAAATAGAATCTATTAAAGACAAATTACAGCTAACTGTGGAGTTTGTACTTACTGTCTGTGTTTTCCAAGAAAAACACAGCCCCCACAGCTCTAATTTATGGAAATTGCCTTTGATTTATACTGCCTATATTCCTCTCATAACTAATTTGTCCCAAATAATACTCAAAAATTATTTTGTTTCTTTGCAATAAAATATTTCCATAATACGATTTCTGAATGCCTATTGCCCCAGTCATATCTTGCTTCTCATATTACATAGATTGTTGTAGATGAAGAGTAATTACACTGAGATCAGTAAAATTAACTACACCTGGGAAACTCAAAGTCTGTCTTTGAAAGCTTCTTTATCTTTACTAATTTTGTGCATGATTTTCTCTTAGAAGACTATTTTGACCTATAGTACATCTATTAACATGAATGCCAGCAGTAACATTTGGAAGATATTAGAGAAAAGACTCGCAGGTCCAAAAATGTGCTTTTAACATTAATTACTATCTGATTACAATATGATCAACACGATTAGGTAAATTCTCATTGCAACATAGAGTGATAAAAAAATTACAATAATAGAAATAATAGTCAAAGATACCATTCATATTCTTAAAACACTTCCTAAAAATCTTGTACCTTTGGTTTCCAGCTGACCAAAAAACTTAAGGTAAATTTGGAAAAGTGATTACAAAAATCTGGAGACCAATTTGAACTAAGATGAAAACTCTGACAGGAAAAAAGTAGGGCCATAGAGAAAATTGCTGATGGCTCTAGTATTTGCTTCAGAGAAGAAACCTTCAGCATTTTAAGGCATCAGCCACTTCAGGTTGTAATCTTCTCCCTTCCCTTCTTGACCTCCCTTGTGATTAATCTGAGATGTAACAGTTTGGGGAGCTGAAATACTGAAGTGTGCTTTACCTGTTTGGCCTTTCAATATTTTATATTTTGATTGCCTGTCAGTCAGCTCATCACTTTCTGCATACGTAAAGTGAAGCTGTCAACAAGAAAAGGGGAAGAACAGATAACCAATCATAAAGAAAATATGGAAAGGTCAAAACCCAGCCAAACCTAATTTTAATTGGATTATATATCTGGGAAGGCAGAAATGAGTTGATGTGAGGTGAACCACGAGAAAGAGAAAATTAAATGAGGAGAGATGAGGACAGGGTGACTCTAAAACAATGTTAACATTCTTGCCAGCACAACGAGGTGAGGTGGGCACAGCAAAAGCTGTGTGGTGAACATGGCGGGCCAAACGGGAACACCAGGTGTGAAGGCAGCAGATAGGACACTGCTGATCATATTGACAAGGAGATTAAATCGAAAGGAATAAAAACAGGTCTGTGCCTTAAGTTGGTGATGGAACAGGGTGCAATTCAGAATATAATAAAGGGAGCTGGGGAACGTGACTTGTCAGATAAGCGCAGATATTAAATTCCATCTTTCTAGCAGTTATGAGCTACCCTGATAACATTTGTTTGCTAATTAAAAATATTTACCGGTGAAAACCTTTGCGCCGGTACCTCCGGTACTTCAGCATATAAAAATGTCAGCCTCTCCAGTTATCTCTGAAGATTTTTCTTATTTTTTCACTCATTTTAATTTTTTTTTCCCCTGCACTGTCTTTCCATTTGGGAAGAAGCAAGGAGCTACTGCGAGCATGAACTAGCTTACTAATGGTAAAAATCAACTCAAGGCATATTCAAAAGTTTTGCTGTCATTTTTGGACAGTAAAGCACAGTTTCTTTTGAGATACCTAGCACTAAGGTGTACTTCATAGTGAGATAATAAACCCACTGACAAATACAGCTCACAGGAAACAGATGCAATCCTGCAAAATTTGAAGATTGGAAGCCTTCTGTGACTTTCTTTGCTGTGAAACAAGCCCAGAGAACTATGTACATACAGCAGTGGGCTAATTCCCAAGTCATTAATTTGGTATATAAGATTCATAGTTCAAAATTCTGTGTCGGGTCCTATATATGCCACTGCAGACTTGAGACTCCACATAAGCAGTACAGGTTCTTTCTCCCCATGCTCACCTTTAACACTACCCCAGGGTCCAGCAATCTGCAGATTAGTGGGTTTCTGAATTAACTAAATTTGCTTCACTATGTTTTACAGCTTGTGGACTTTTCTTCTATGAATTTACTTAATTATTTTTTTGAACCAATTTTGCTTGTGGCTTCCAAAACATCCTTAGGCAACAAGTTTAATTACAAACTGTTTTTTAAAAATACTGGGGTTTTTTGTTTTGTTTTAAATCTGCTTCCTGATGATTTCATTGAATACACTCTAGTTCCTTGTCTATAAGAAATAGTGAATAATCATGAATATCGGTGATTTGTTCAGTCAAACTCAACATATCTCTGTATCTCATAGGAACAGTACTTCTAGTTACAGATGGGAAATAGGTCACTGGATAATGGAATTTTTAAACTGAAAATGCAAGACCCTGGAGGAAAGATAACAAAAAAGGACAACTCATGATGTAAAAAACCTGTAATGTAAAAAGCCACAGTCCAAATACCTGAAGATCTCTAAGTTGCTGAGACATATGGCAGGCAATCTTCTCACGCCTGACATTATCAGCATTGGTAAAATCACGCAAAACTGCTGCATTCCTTCATGGCAGAACCCCAAATTGTGGTTCCCTTATTTCACATTGAAGTGTGAAGATATTTTTAATGTGAGGAAGTATCTTACAAATGAAGTGGAATTTCAATACAAGAGCAATGATCCAATTTTTCAGAAGACTTCTACAATGATGGTGACTTGCTACAATACCATGTAGCCAATGCTCTATTTTGACAAAAAAAGCACAACATATTTTCAAACCTGTGAAATTCAAATGAATCTACCGATCCTAAAAATATAGTACAGCATTGAGTCAGCTACAGAAAACTCAGCTCTAATGGTGCTGATGATAAAAACGGCTTAATTTACCAAATTTCAGAATCCCTACAATACCCATAGGTAGTTAGGTCCAGGATTTTGATTAGGGTTCCTGTTGCTGGACATTTTGTCAGGTTTGTAACACTTTGCTGGAAAATTTTAACTGCTGAGTGTAATGTAGGCATTTTTACAAACACCCCTGTGAAAACTACATACTGTATTAAAAACTTCTTGAGGCAACAAGCCTTTCCAAATCCTCTTTAAAATGTGTTTCAGCCTTTCAGGGTGTTAGGACAGGTATAGTGACTGGGCGGGTTGATTTTAAGATTGGTTTGAGCCTAGGTTGCATCTTCTACATAAATATCTTTTAGAAGAGCAGACTAATGTACACTTTTCTGTTTTCATTTGCTACTAATATTTCCTAGCTGGCAAATACAGAAAAGATCCTTACTAATATACAACAGCTTGGAAACAAGCCATACTTAAAGCAAAACTATTCATAGTTGTTTACTTGGTTCATAGATACACATAAGAGAGCTATTAACTGTGGTTCAGTGGTATTAACAAAGCTATTCCTTTTATTTAACTAAGCAAAATACCTACTTCTATAGATAGTCTTGATTCAGATTGCTATTGTTAATCTGGAATAAATGACTGAAGTCATTAGGATTAATTTAAATCTACATGAATGTTATATAATAACGAGTCTTTCACATGCTAACTGCGTATACAGTTCTTTGGGACAACTACTTTCCTTTTCAGAGAAAATCAGGACTTATAAATATAGAATAATGTTGACAATATTAATATAGATTTCAACACCACCCAAGAAAAATCAATTTTGGAGGAAAAATTTTGGCTCTAAAATACAAACTCTGACACTAACTAAAGTTTGACTTTAATCACTCCAATACAAATAATAATAGAGAGGCAAGAGGGAACCTGCTGATCTATATATAGGGACAATCCTTTGAGATTGTATAGCATTTTTCATTATGCAAACCTCTTCAGATATAAATATATCAATAGCTATTGAAAAATCACTGAAATATCACATTCTTTGTGTATTTGTGCACGTGTGTGCATTTTTTTGTGTCTCAGTGCAGGCAGACAGCAAACATCTCTCTTGTAATGTTAACTCAAAAGGGCTGAATTCATCTCTGGCGTCATGACTGTATTGCAGATCCTGGCATTACATCAACAATAAATATAGCATATTATTTAAATTTATGTTTTCTTCAAACACCTCAGTGAGTTAATAGAGGAGTATAAAGCAAAAATGGAAATATTTTTTCCAACTAGTTTAACATGAATTTCAAAGGACAAAGTAAACAATCTAAAAAGTAAACTAAAATGCTGATTTTACACTTTCAAAACTGACAAAGCAAGTTTTGTTCCTTTTTTTTTTACCAGGGAAGTGCGCATTTCTAATTTAAGTAACTTCAGCAGAAATAATATTTTTGGAGTTGGTAAAACCAACCAAACAAAAAACCTGAAAAAATTTTAAAGAAATTCACAGACAGGTGACAATACCTTTTTAAAAAAGAAGAGCTGTCTCAGTCACTAAAGAATTGCCATTGTGTTAATATGTTAGTTCTTCTGGCAGTATATGCAAGAAAATCAGATAGTTTGTGCAAGGTCATTGCAAATACAAGATGCATCAACCTGGTGAAGTTCCTACAGCAACATAAATGTTTTGATGAGCAGCAGGTGAATTCCTGCAAAAGACTAAAGCTATTAACAGCTCGGTAAGGAGTACATAATAATAGGTTGTTAACTCTGCCTCCCTGACAAGAACAACAAGAAAGGGCACTTTGAAACTCTTAATACTAATACATTAAAAAAAAGAAAAGAAAAGAAAAAGAGAGAATTTTTACATTATGTTTCTTTAAATCAACAAAATAAACATTCATTATTTTTTAGGGTACAAAACTACATGGGAGTTACTGAAAAACATAGCCTTTCTACGAATTCAAGTTGACTAACGAAATCATGCATTTAAATGAAGCTACTTTAATGTGTATTTTTCATTCCAACAACCACACCTCACCACCACCAAACCCACAGCTTTTATTTAATAGATAGTAAAATGCTTATACTAATATTTAACATGGAAATAGTACGTTTTACTGCATGAAAATGGAATGGCTCTCCTTAAAAGAACTTCCTCTTTCAGTTTTCTCCCTTCGCCCAGAATGACTGCTTTGGGGACATCCCTACTTAATAAAAAAAAGATTGCCTATATTATGCAGTCAGTGGCTTTGTCTCCATTTCAGTGTGAAAAAAATGTTAAAAGTGGGAAACTAAATACAATCTGTCCGTCTGCATGATTAGTGTGCAGTTGCAATGCAGCCTCAGAAGAAGAGATGGAAAAAAAAGGAACTTTCTCTGCAGAATGACTGCTTTGGGGACATCCCTACTTAATAAAAAAAAGATTGCCTATATTATGCAGTCAGTGGCTTTGTCTCCATTTCAGTGTGAAAAAAATGTTAAAAGTGGGAAACTAAATACAATCTGTCCGTCTGCATGATTAGTGTGCAGTTGCAATGCAGCCTCAGAAGAAGAGATGGAAAAAAAAGGAACTTTCTCTGTTTTTCCCCAAAAAAGGAATACATGTCTTTTTACCTGTATCTCCCCAAATATCTCCTGAATGCATCAAGGATTGCAGGAAAAAGCTGCAAGTGAAATGATACCTCATATTGGAACGTTCCTTCATTTAGACAAAGATATAATCTCACTTATGTCTCAAGGTACATATCTTCTTGATTTAATCTGTGAATCCACCTTTATGGTTGTGAAAGAACAATTTATGAACAGTAAGTAGTTTGTGTATTATGAAAACACTGTCCTAGCTTCAGTTTTTAAAATAGTTTGGGCTCATAGATTAAGACTTCTGGGAACTTTTAAGCTAATTCTTATTTTAAGAAGATCTAAAGGAAATATTTTGACAGGTTTTAGGGAAATGGAGACCTGGACACTGTATTTAACTTATTTATAGGGAAATTATTTTTGCTTAGATGGCCATCTTTTGGCAGCTACGCTAGTTATATTTAGATCATTGCTCATGAAACTCACCATTCTTTTTGTAAAAATATGTCAAACTTTCAAACCCAAAGTTTGGGTCCTGAATGTGTGTTAAGGTACCTAGGGAACTTCAGATACTACTAAAATTTACTGCACCTAAACTCAAAGGTGAACACACTGAAACTTGTTAATAATAACAGCAACAACAACAATAACAACAACAATAATAAAATGTTTTAAGTTGAGAGCACATTCTCTATTTTGTTAATTCAGGATTAAACATGTTAAACTTCTTACCACTTCCTTTTGTGCAACTGATATATTCTTTCTGAAGAGACAACCTTTCTTTTTTACAATGTGTTCATCAAAATAAAGTTTGTCTTCGGGAGTGAGCTGAAACTCACTGCACTATAAAATAGCTGCATCTGATTTTTGACCCTACCTAATCACGTGCTTAAGATTAACAGCTGATTCCTGTGGTTAACATTATTATTTCTGCTGTGTCAGTAAACTATTTTTAAAACTATTTTTTCCTGAAGTTCAAATGCCAAATGGCTAGAAAAAAATGTTTAATAATTCCTTTTATTAGGAATCAACCTCTGCTGTCAGTGGATTTAGCTTGCTTAGCTTTCTTTGAGGTATGGAACTAGCCGTGTGGTGCTGTTTGTTGTCTTGTAATAGTATGCATACCTTCTATGCCTATGTCTTTGGAAGAGTTTGAAAACCATTTATTCAAAACCATTAATGCACTTTTGCTACATTTGTGCAGCTCTCCTAGCAGTTACCGGAATAAGCATTGTATGTGCAATTTTCCTTGGGGAAAATGGTATTGGCTACAGATAAGAACACAAGATCAGCAGAGACTGAACTATGGTTTTTTTTAAATCAAATCCACTAGGCTTGCTTAAACAGCACCATATTTCTCGTTGAGATTTTTTGGTTAAGTAATAGCTCTCTAGTCCACTTTATTATTAAATACAAAGGTTTAGAAGCTATCTCTAAATAATTGACAACAACAATTAGGAGACTAGCCGAACCAGGCACCTAATGGAGAAGGCCTAGCTCAGAACTTCTTTGATAAACCCTTTGCTGCATGTAATTGATATTTAGAGGGCAGATTCCTTTTTCTCCTAATAGTAATTATATCAGTGTCATTAATAATCGCTGCTGCAAGGTCCTTAGGTTCTTTCTGGCAGGCAAAAATTATATCTGGTCAGAGAGTCTCATAATTATTCACTCTCATTTTCAACAGTTCTGAGACTTTTTTTTCTTCTCGTTTTAAAATCTAAGGCTTTTACAGTTCTTCTCTTGGGAAACTAGGTTAATAACAGCAGAATAGGAAAACTGAGAAGCTTGTTTAACATCACTTACTATGCTAAAATAAGCTAGGAGATTTCATTTTAATGATTATCTCCCAAAGCGCATTTGTAGTGATTATTTTTTAAAAACATTCACCAGACATGGTTCATTTCCCAGGAGCTCTGAATGGAGGAGAATGCCAGAGGCGCTCCTTGGAGCCCTGGCGCCTCGCTGCAACATGCTGATCTGTTCCTGCAGCTATGGTCAAATACTAAGGTCTGCTTAATACTACTTCCCAAAAGCTCTTATACATCCAAATTACTCAATGCTCTTGGTTTTACGAGTACGTGCTGAAAATGTAATGAAAATGTATTATTGCATGAGCTCTACATTTCTTGCTTCTAGTCACATCAGAAACATTTTACTTGTAGGCAGCAGATTGCTACTTACGCCTCAAATAATTCGAATAATTGAAAAATATTACAGGAGCAAAGTGTTCATTTTAAAAGAGAATGATTAGCATGAGGCAAAAAATTATCCAGCTGATCATTCAACGCTAACAGCATAGTGCTCGCTATTTTATACTGAGTATACTCACTAACTGGCCAGATACCTGAAGTGCTCATATGCTCCCTATTATTATAAGCCTTTTCCTATTCCCCAAGCTTATCACTGATGTTGACTTTAAAATCAAGTCAGGAAGCTTGCAAGGGTATCAAGCATGTTATGGTAGGTATAGCAACAATAAAAGAATATGCCCAGAGAAAGAACCAGTACATGCTAACAATCCAGCCACAACAGTACCAAATGAACTACTCCTGCTCATGAATAATGTGACACAGTCTGCAGGCTCCCTTCAGCCTCATGGGGATTGGAGCTGGTGCATGTATTATTCTTCATGGTTTAAAAATCTAACATAAAAGCAAAATCCTAACAAAGGAAGTAATAGCAGGTACTTAAGGGAAATAGGGAAGTTGTAACAGTTGTATCTGAAAAAATGTGATCCTTCTAACTCAGTTAAACATTATGCAAAATTGTAATTAAAGAGGTGGAAAGTCTGGAGTGGTTCAGCTATTTAAGTAGTAAGGAGGTTGAGGGTCAATGATCCTCACACACGTCATAGAGACCTCACAGAAAGGCATGGGGCTATAGAAGAGAAATGACTAATTTTACTTCACCTTTCCAAACTGTCACCCAGAAATTCAGAGGATTGTCTGATCTACGTGACGTGGCTTCTTATAAGAAACATCCATACCTTGTCTAATGAGAACATGTATGGCTCCTGTTCATTTAGGTTAGATTCCAGCTGATACTTAAGTAGAGTCAGGTTCTGCCTGAGCAGAACTGAATTAATCCGAGAGGATCGTAATGAAATATCTCCTTAGCTGGAGAAGACACAGAGGAACATCTGTTGTCCTAAACCAGGATGAGTCATGCACCACACAGTGGCAGTTCACACGGGAAGAAAAGCTGGAGTGAAACAACTTGGGCATATGCATGAAAGTGAGCTTGATGCGTTCCCAGGGCTCCCAGGACTGTGCTATTGCTGTGCTAGTCTTCAGTGTGGTACTGAGCATATCACAAGACTATCTGTTCCTCAAAAAGTGTGGAAAAAAATGGCAAGGATATCAGTTCATACCTCTGTATGTGCACCGAGTGCCACATCTTTCTGCCGTCAAAGCGCAGAGTACGTAATTTATTGTACACATACACTTCTATGGCTTTGAAATAATACGGTGCACATATTTCTAGACAGATAGATTTGCTTTAAACTACAGAATACTATCGTAGGCAAACAATTCTGAAAGACAAAATTACTTTCTTGTTTGCAATATTCCATATTAATTTTTGTAAAAATAATTCTGTCATTCAAAACATTATACATTGATAGTCTTAAATCATCACATTATTCCTATCAAGTCATTTACCTCAAGGTCTCTTAGGTATTTTACTACTCAAATTCAGGATGGCTCATTTTAATTCATATCAATGAATATTCAAAGAAATGGCGGTGTTTGTTTTAATATTGGATTTTAAGAAGGAGCATCGTTTCTCGTATAAGTTAAGTAAATACAGCTGTAGACTGCTAGAAAAATTAACAAGGTCATACTGGTTTCTAATTCTTTATATCTGGTACTTTCCTCTATCTCTCTGCTTCATCGGATCTTCATCTCTTTTTAAAATCTCATTGGAAAACTAATTTCCCCCTTGCCACTACTGCTCAGTTATTTTCTCTCTTTTATTTATTAATTCAACTCTAAATAATACTGGAATGGAGGAAAAGTCATATCTGACATCCCGCATATCCTGTCCATTCACTGTTATATGGAGGTGGGTTAAAATTTTTACGTGAAAACTGCCTGTGAGTTGCAAATTGAGTCTGCCAACAAAATGAAGGATTTTGTCAAAGGGATTTGGCTTTAGCGTAAATTTCATCAACAGACAAGAGAGCAAAGAAACATCAGCCAGCCCCTCCATCCTACATCCTGCTCCAAAAGATATTCTCTATTTGGAGATGTCATTGCAATGCCTTGGGATATTGCGTGGGTACATCCTATTAAAATGTCTTCTCTATAGACCGGCTTCCTCAGCTAATTATATATCATCTTGTGTGTAACAGAAAATATAATCCAGGTGGTGTATCTGGGCCATATGGGAGACCTTAAACTTAATACAGTTGCTGATATGTATACAGCTTGGTATGCTTAATACAGCTCTCGGGGAGCATTAATTTTTGATGATTAACTTTAATGGTTTGGGTGGAAAAAGGGAGGAATAAGCATTTTCCAATTCAACTGCACAACCTGAAGTGCAGTTGGTATGGTTTATAACCACTGTGTACTGCGTTTCCTTTCCCGTTAGGGAATTCCCACAGAAGGACTCGGCTTCATTACAAGGCTGTAACAAGGCCATATCTTATCCCACTCCTCCATTTGACTCGAACATGTGGCCTTTTTGGTGAGAGGTAAATAGAGTACGATGCCCTGGAATCTTTCAAAAAGTAAAAGCTTTGGTCAGTGTCTGAGTAATAGTTTTAAAGTATAAAAGAAAAGTTGATTACTATTAGCAAGAAACTGAGATTATATTGATATCTGGAGTTTGATTTTTAAAGGGAAAGACAATACTGCCTATGAGAGATTTTTTTCTTTTGTAAGTACTGGGCTGTTTGTGAAAGATATTAAAGGATTATAAAATAGAATAGATAGGTAACAGATTGCAGAATAGGGCAGACATCCTGTATCAATAGAGATAATTTGCAAATATTTAGCATCTATGAAGACTACAAAGAAGGTCTACAAAGAAATGCTTTTCAGAATACATCTTAGATCTCTAAGGTCAAACACTGAATGGATTTTTTGTGTGTTGCTGTAAAGACTCACTTATCGTCTAAGGTGACAAATGTTGCTAACTATATAGTTTTCAGAATGATTCATAATCTAGCAGAAATAAGATATTTCAACTACCAGCCCTCAATATACAGTATTATTTCAGGATCATGATATTCTCTCTCTGGTTATATCACATAACTATTCAAGCAATGGAAAACTTTTTCTCTTTACTGTGACAAAACCTCATAGCATCTTGGACTGAATGTCTAGGAATTTTTGTTCTCCTCACAGGGCAAGTCAGCTCTCTAATTATGTCCTAGGTCAGCTCATGTTCACTGCATTTTTGGCTGAAAAGCTGCAGAACAAAGTGACCTCTTGTCAGCCAACCACACAAATACGTACCAGTGTATTCCTAAATAAGAAATTAAAAATCTGTGCAATCTATATAGAATTGGCTCACAAAAAAGTTTTGCTATTTTCTCAGGATTTTCATTTTTAGAGACAGATAGAAAGCCAAACAAGATTTTGTTAAGTCATGATTCTGAGTATTTTGCAGCAATCACTGAAGAAATGAAGGCCATATGAAAGGTGCTTTAAAGCAGACAAATTACTGAGCTGCTTTAGTATATTTTTAAATTAATGTATGAGTTCCACTTGTAGCTTATTGATAGCCTTGTGTAACTTTCCTTCTCTATTTATTTCTTTATTATTTGATAGAGTCTTTCTCAGAAGATACAAATATTTTTCACAGAGAGGGCTTGATCTTTCAATAGTTCTCTGTGTGCAATTTGTATTGCACAAGAGTGCAAATGTAAATTTCTTGCACATTTAGCACAGTCTAGCCTCCTTCCCTTGTTCTGCTTGTTCTGGATATGCATGGAAAGATGCATCTCTATGTTCTGGGTTCACCGTCACTAATTTGTCTTACTTATAAAATTGTTGGAAATTGCCCCATTTTGTGGAGTGCTCACAGTAGTTTATTAGGCAGCTACTTGATTTCTGTAAGCTTACATATCTTTCATGAAACCTTGGGAGCACATGACAAGATATGACTTCCATTTATGAGCTGCAGAATTCCTACTGGTTGTGATTAAAAGCAAGCATGCTCCCCTAGCATGGTCCTCAATGTCATCTTGATAATTTTGCAAAAGTCAGCAAGGTATCGTATAAGAAATAGCAGTTCATACTTGTGAAATTTTAAAATCCTGCAGAGTTCGTCAGAGTTTCACAAAGTTAAGAAACTGATACAATCTGTTGAAACTGGGGTATTTAGTGTTTGAATTTGATGGAGACATTCAATTTATTGTATTGTATATAAGAACAAAGCCTCTTTTCTTTTTTAAACACAAATGACAGGTAAAAAGGGATGAGGACAGGACTGCAAAAGCTGTTCTATTTTACTAATGAGTGTGTTTATTAGTATCTAAGGATACCGTTCTCTGCATTTTTATTGACTACTTAAGACATTAATAAAATTTCTGAGGTTTTCATACTCAACTTGTTCTTGAACTTTAGCTGAATTGTTTACTCTCCAGTAGAGGGATGTCTTTGTGGTAAATTCATACTAAATCCAGTAAACAATTATTTCACTTTTATCACATTTCTTGTGGGTATGCAACATCATCCCTATTTTGACACTGCTGCTGAGAATACAAATGCTGATATTTCCCTCCTTGAGGGCTACTGGGAAGCCTGAAAGATTATAGTTTCACTTGCTGCATATACCCCTGACACCCTCTTTTTTTTTTCAATATACAAATCCCATTCACATTTGGCCGCTATACTTACACAGTATTAAAGTTATAATGCACATTTCTTCAGCACTATATAAATATAATTTTCTAATTTAACACTGCAAATCAGCAGACTGACTTCCAGTACTAGATAGAGCATGCCTGTTCTAACTTACTAACAAAAGGTGTATTCAAGAGCTATGCATTTAGTTCAGTTAGTGACTTAGGGAGAAAATAACCCCTATGCAACAGTACTGGAAGATGCCAGCAGTTTATTTATCTCCCCACACCTAAGAGGGAAGAGAAGTTTATCGTTAAAAGATACTCCTTATGCATTATAAAAAGTGAAACCAGAAAATGATTCTTTTTTGGTAGAAATGGATAGGAGTAGTTTAAACTCTCTATATAACAAAGAGCTGTAAGGCCTGTGTATCTAGTCTTGTTGCACAACAGACAAGTCTAAGCAATACGTAGACCTCTAGGAGAGCTATTTGCCATGTCACTCAGTATTGACAGATATTGGCAGATAATCTATTGATAAAAGTTTTTATGAATATAAGCTTTATAATTTAACATCCTTGAATATTTGAAATTGTTCCTATTCAATTGAATAAAATCTCACTATTTCTCTTGTTTAATTCACCTGGTTATTATTTTAGTATCAACAAACAAAACAAGGGCAGTGCAAGTCATAAAGTGGCTTACTATGGTAACAGATCAAAACCTGAAGGACTTCCATTAATGTAGGAAAGTAAGGTTTCCTTGCATTGGCTACCAAATATTATAAGCAATCTGTCTTTTCCCTCTAGCTGTGCTATTTAAATTGTTTGGATTTTTTCCCAGTTTACCCTTTTTTTCTGCATCATTAAAGCTGCATAATCTCAATAGAGAAGTGCAGCCAAGGAAGAAAATTCTCAGATACTTACAGAGCCTAATATCCCTAAATCTTTCTTTCATGTCTTGGCTTATATTTCTGTTCTTTGTGGTCTTCTCACATACCCATTAGTTCCATTGTGACTTTCAGATGGGGACAGAGAAATAGCAGGAACTGACTTAGCAGGTGACTGTTTAAGGTACGGACACCAAAAAAATCCTGCCTATGTCTCTAGGAATGAAGGCACTGATTAGCACTAAATTTTACGCTGCAAGTGCGAGGCCCTGTAGCCAACTGGAAATGACAAAACGCGTTTTGTGCTTTGGGAGAAGCAGGCTTCAGATTATGCTTTCACAAGATGTGCTGTGTATGCACCTTGTACATTTACTTGTAATGCAAGTTGTTGCCCACTTTTGTGTGAAATCACATAATTTTGACAGAATGCCAGAAATTTGACATGAATCCCATGTAGTTTCTCTCTCTTGTAACCTTTTGTAACCTTCTAAAGAAGGCTGGTGCACTCTCATTTAAGCACAGATTATTGCTAAATAATGTTGCAAAATTAAATCACATTGACATTCACCTTAATTGTATTGTTTCAGTGTCACTCTAATGTAAAGTTTTTACAGTCCATAAATCAAAATATGTTCAAGCATATGATCCATTTATCCACGTCTGTAAATGTAGTTACGTAAATGAGACAGGTATATCTACTGCCTGCCTGCTGCTCTACTTGATTTTGACGTGAAACAAGACAGTCAGTAAGAAGTCAGAAGTAAACCAACAAAAAATCAGTACAAAATAAAATGTCTACTTATATAGCATTGTGTGTGGGATAAAGTGAAAAGTTTAAAGTATATTTTTGCATATTAAAATACAAAACATATTGCTCTTTAGGATCTGAGTTTGGGTGATGCTGTAAGTGAGACCTACTTTCTCATAGTACTTGATCTCGTAGTCCAGAATGGCTCCATGGGGAAAGTCCGGCTCTTGCCAGGAGAGGGCAATGCTGTTTTGGGAAGCCCAGTCCTTCCTTACCATACCTATCAAGGAAGGCGCTGAAAGGGAAAAGGATAACTAAGGGTTAAAGACGAAGCACACGGTTTATCCTTTCAACCTACTGTCTTAGGATACCGACCCGAGGTAACTTTGAGCGACCTCCAGGCAGAAAAGCATGACAGATGGCAATTCTCAGGGAAACCATATAACCTGGAATTAATGTCTCAAGTACATACCGGTAACGCCTTTGTTAAAGTGCAGACCAGCTTCTGAAAAATGGCTATATACAAAAACATAGAAAGAAGCGCCTGTGCTGGTCCCCGCCGCCGGCTGCGCGCAACCAGGTTGTGCTGCTGGCTCCGAGGACATCGCGTCCAGAGCAGAATACCGTTTCAGAGACAGTAAATTCTACATTCAGGATAATCTGCATTAAATGTCATAATTCAACTGTGTAAAATGTACATTCAGTTTACTCTTTGGCGTAAAATAAAGTGACACAGCCTAAACCAGATGCAATGGATCCTGTTTCTGCTGGCTGGGCTGGCAGCAGCAAGGGCATTTTAGCCCATCAGTGAGGTACCTGTGTGCACGGAAGAGCCAGCTTGGTAGGGGAGGCCAGTGGCAGGGACTGGGTTACAGGCAAACCGTGGGGGCAAAGATGCCCCCAAACCTACCTGCTGTCATTGGTAGGTCGCAGGTCTGCAGCAGCGCAGCGAGTAGGAACCGCTTCCAGCAGCTTTTGGAAGGGGCCCGACATGGGTGGATGCACCCAAGAGCCAAATTATCTCACTATGGGGTTAATCAATTTTAAGAATTGGATCTTCTGCCCTTTTGGAAAAGAAGGTGAACTGTTATCTATGCAATAATTTCAAATGGTGCAAAAACTGCATTCTAGAAAATGATCTTTGCTTATTTTATTAATCTGGTCAAGCATGTCAAAGGAGGTCTAATATTCTCCAGACACTAATGCTGTTTTAATAGTGCAGCTTTCCCAAATGTTACAACAAAGCCAGTCATGTTGTTCAACAGTCTTGAAGACAACTGCGTAAGCTGAACAAACCAGCTCCCATAAAATTAAAAAAGAAATTCTTCCAGTGGTTCACAGCTTTCACTATTTGTCTTTCCACTAACAAATATCTGTTTATTACGCACCCTCCCCCATTCCTCTCTATTATGAATCTTAACCTCTTCCAAGCTTCCAAGGAGCTGTCTCCTGAAAATAACACATTTTTATGACTGCTGTTTTTATCTTTTGAATGAAAGAGTCTCCCTAGGAAAATGAAAAAAGAATCTGCTTCTAGTCACAAAATTTCACGCCTTAGTTTTCTTTCCTGTAAATATTTCAGGAAGTGTAAGAAATAAAAACAATAAATAAATTCTAGAATGCAAACAAATAGTAAAGAAAACAAAAGTGGTTGTTTTCCTTTGAAAAAAGGGAAACTCTACACAGAGACATGCACATAACAATCTCTTTCTCTGTGACAGTGCATTTATCCGAGAGAGAAAATAAACTTCCATCCACTGTCAATCTTCCCTGTGGATAACTATTCTGTGGTATAATAGTCCAGTCCTCTCTGATGTGAAAAAACCCCAACCCAACATGTAACACTAAACGAAAAAAACCTACCAAAAGTATTAAGGGAGCAAAACAGAGCTTACACAGGAAACTGTCCTACACCTGTACTTATGCCATTTTAACCATAGGTCTGATGCAAGGGAATGAGAGAAAAAAAAGAATTCCTGCCATGCTGAATAAAGGATTAGCCTACTTTTTCAGGAAGTCCTTAAACAGTGTAATGTAAGTAACTGAATAGAACAAAATACAAATAAATAAAAAGCATTCATAGGTTCAGGCCAAAATGTTATCCCTGGTTATGTATAACTACTCCCTCAGTTAAATGAAATTTTTACTCTTGAAATTGAGGGTGAAGCTGAGCTCTCACAATATTTGTCTGGGGTAAAATCAGCTGCTCCAAGCAGGGAACAAAGATAGGTCTGTTTAAAGGAAAACAGGAGCTAGCAAACACGGATTTGTATTTGCTAAACACTGATCATGGGCCTATGAGGGCAATTGCTCATACACATTTGTTTACCATTGGCTGGTTTTGAGTCATTCACTGGCATTGAGCTGTGATTTACGGGTGGGTCTGAGGGAGATACAGCAACCTTTCAGATATGTCTGATACACCCTGTGCGCCTGCTCAGGGGTGAGGGGCATCGGCTGGGCAACCTTCCCCAGCACATCACGGCTTCATCTCACTGCATTTGGGGGTTCACTGGTCTGACAACCAAATCCCTGTGAAGTGATCGAGCTTGATTACAGAGAACACCAGGGTAAACCGTGGATATAATTATATTCTTGGCCCTTCTAGGCTTTTTAAATATAGATTACTACTATTACACGTCTTCAAATTATGACCTAACCTTTAGAAGCCGTTCATATGTACCACATATGGTGCATTTTTCTTTGGGTTCTGATTTTCAAATTTGTACAGTAATTTATGTGTGTTTTCAGCCTGAGCTCACCGCATTAACTCTTTCATTTGAGCCAGCCCATGTCAAAACACAGTCCTGGCACAACAGAGGATCATCTCAAATGTTCAGCATGAGAAGTAGCCTCTGTCTTCCCCTGGGAAACAACTCGGTAGCAAAATAATGGAAGAAAATTACTTCAGCCCTCTCCTAAGCCAGCTGTGCTTGACCTGCGCTTGAAACAGAAAACCCCATACGGCAAGGCTCACATCACACCTGTAGCACTGTGTCAGCACTGCGTCTTCTAAATCAAAATGCGAAGGTGTGTACATAAGGCTGTGAATATGAGAAGCATATTTGTGTCTGTATTAGGGTACTGGGCAAAAAAAAAAAGTGTACTTTTTAACAAAAAAGTCACAAAAGAGTCACCATTAACCATTTCTTACATGTTCAGGAGGATGATCCTACTATTTGTCATGCAGAGGTTATCTATTCACATCTCAGAGGAAATAATGACGTTTCAGAAAAAGATTCCCGTCAGAAATTTATTTTACAAAGAAAGAGACATAAACCCAAGTAATTAAAAGCTGCAGCTAGCTCAGTTTCTATCTCTTTAGTTGTTGTGAAGTGCTACTAAACCCAATACTTTCTACAGAGAAATTTCAGCTTCTTATAACAGTTGCTCACTAGAGCAGAAGTTATTTAGAGTCTAAAGATCCTATCCATTTATTGTTAAAGCTTTTTTTAACCGGAAAATTGTAAAATAGGTAAATCCTATTTGCCCATTTATAAAAACTGCTCCAATGTTCCTATGATGAATCAATGGGAAGTTCTTTTAATTAGTTGTTTCAAATCCAGTAGCTCCAGCAGAGCTCTAATTTGGTTACCCAATGAAACCATTTGGAAAAAAAAAAAAGCTTAGAAGCACAGCATGGCTTTTAATCACTTTAATGGCAGCATTTTCTTGCCATTGCTACTAGGCTGAAGGATGGTTTCTGGCTCTTGAGCTCAGCGCTGATCTCTGTTTCGTACTGAGGATTCTTTGCACCATCTGCTCTCTATGTTTTCCTCTACACTGTTATAAATTTCTTGAATTGTGATGAGTCATCTACAATGCTGTGAGCTCCTCATTTAATTTAGCCTGATAAGTTTCTTTGTCTTTTCAAATTTGTATTGAATAATGAAAGTTCATCCCTTAATTCAGAGTGAGCTTATTTTATTCCAAATCTCTTTGGCTTCTCTTTTTCAGAACCCCTTTTCTCATATGCCCCACAAAGGGCAGAAAATGTGTTTTACACAATGATCGGATTCCAGTGTCATTTTTCTAGAGACTTTCTCTTCTTCTGAAGTTGACTTCCATTATCTGTAACTGTCTGATTTCAAAATAGGTGATCTGTAGTGTTTCTGAAGCTTTTTTCCTTTAGCCCATTTTCTAATTTTCCAATTTCTTGTTTCATACTGTTTAAAGTAGGCAAGAATTTCCAGCATTTCTCCCCTGGTCTCCAGGGTTGAACAACTTTCATACAGTGCCCATTCACTATGAAGAGGCTTCAGACTCAATGGCAGCTGATGACAAAAGCTCACCTGATGTCTGTCTGTACATGGAGCACTCTACTCCTCTGGTATCTCATTTCAAATCTTACTTCTTTGGTGAAGAGAAACCATGACAGCTTAATGGCCTTTTACTGGCTGGCAGAACAGGCCCTAGCAGGCACACACAATCACTTTCTTGTTAAAAAATCTGCCATCCAACAAACAAGAACAACTGCATCACCGTTGTTCTCTTCCCTCCTTCCCCCCTGCATTGTGTCTGTTTTGGCCAAGGCTGACGAATTGCCGGCAGACACAAATTTGGAGGGGAGGGAGTGAAAGGGTGATCCGAACAGTAACACATGTTGTGTTGAGGACTGCAACTTTACTCCTTTGGACACCATCATCATGAGAAGGCTGTGGTCTCAGCATGTAAAATACTGCTGCCATTTGGGATAACGTGGTCTAATTTAGTTAGACATTTCTATACCTCTAGCATTACCAATAATAATCTGAATTTCATAATTACATGTTATTCTTTCCTTGGGACCTCTGCTGGCTTCAGGCACAGGAAAAACCATACTCACCAAAATATAGGGCTTTATCACACGTTTTCTGAGTAGGGGTTTCCCAGTAGAGGAGGGAATGCAGCCCCCTCCCTCCCTCTTCTTTCTCTCCTACCTCAGCTGCTTCCCAACTGCAGTTGGGGGAAAATACTGATTGAAGCCCACTCAGCAATCCTGCATTTCTTTGAAAACTCATTAATTGATCCCTCCTACTTTCATATGATATAGTTAGAGGAGGAAACCTGCTTTAACATCCTGCAGGGAGCCTGTATTCCTCTTGTTGGGGAACAATTTCTTTCATTAAGGGAAGGATAGTTGAGGGTGGAAGAAATATCAATGCTGTGAGGACTAATTTAGGTTGACTTGGGTTTCATGTCTGTGTCGGTCAGAAAACAAAAGAAGACTGTTTTCCTGTTCATTAAGAGAAAAGGACTTTTTCAAGCTTATATCACAGGTTAATGGCATGGATTAAATCACACAATAAACTATGCCTAACACAGCTATGAAAGCTGTGGTTATCTAATCATCCAAAATCCATTCAACAAAAATTTTCAGTAATTAATGAAACAGTATGGTATAAGTACATTTACTTTCGAATGTTTTATCCTTTTGCTTAATTATAATACTAGAAAGTTCTTTTGTAAACTACTGATAATATTAGATTGAAAAGGAAAAAGTGGTCTAGATTTGTGTTTTTCTTTATAAATAAAGCTATACTTTAAAAAAAACACTGTCAAATTTTTGTCAAACCATATATATGTGGTATTTATAATTGTTAATTATAGAGATGTACCGAGGTCCAATTTTCAAGTGCTTTTCTGGATAGTAAAAACAACCTTTGCATCTTTTTCTATACCAGAAAATGCTATTATATTTATGCAGTGTTTCTCCAGTCTAGGTTCTGTAACTATATTAGAATTTCTATACTATTGGACACTGAGTATGATTTTATATTATACATAGCAATAAATGCAGTCTAAGCTTTTATTCATGATCCCACACTTGGAAAAATTGTTATTTCAGGGCACAGTAAGAAAAATATTGATTTTACTTCTGATTCTAGAATGTCTGTAAGAAAGGTAATAAGCAATAAAAAGATGTTCTCTTAGGGGAGACATTTTACTCCAGTAACAGAACTGGAAGTAATGAAACAACATTTCCTGATCAATGATAATGCCTCCAGTATTATTAGCATTTGAGCTACTTACGAAGGAAGGATTTACCAGAGAACCTAAGAGGCCAAAAGCCTTCAGCCTTCTTTACTAACACCATGCGTGACACGTATTATCGGTCAACTGACAAGGATGTAGTTGTGCTGCCTATCATCTACAGTGGTCTTCATTCCTGCAATATGATTATTAGTCCTCCAGCAGAGATGCATTTCATCCTCTTTTTCTTTTGTGTTTGCTTGCTAATCTTTCTGTTGCTATCTTTGTAGGGTAACAGAAGAGAGACTATTTTATGAGCGAGGAATGTGATATGGATTCAGGAGACCTATGTTTATCTTTTTTTGTGGTGGTTCTCTAGAGATTTTCTTTAATCTTTTGACTGAGCTATCCTAATGTATAATGTGAATGTCAATACCTTCCATTATTTCCAATATGTGAGCAGTTTAATGTTAGAAGTGTGTGTGTCTATGTAAAAGACTAAAAATGAAGCACAAGTTTACATGGAAAAAATCATGGAAATATGAACATAAATTAAAGTTTTATAAAAAAACCAGTTCATAACCCACCTCTCTGTATATTAAAGATGTCCACATGGCTGAAACATCTCTGGGTTTATGCTGAATTCAGTAAGAGTTCTTTTTCTTACCATACAAGGCTGCTTCCAATTAGTACAGTGACTAGATAAGATATTTGACTCTTCACATAATAGAGTTTCTTATCTTCTTAATCACTTCAGTGGTAATTCACAGTTATAATGCTTGGAGGGGATACTATTACTGGCACTAACTTTGGAGTTCAAAGTTCAGCATGGAGTTTTCCTGACAAGGCATTACAGCTAGCAAATTAACAAGTTTGGGGTGAAAAATAATGTTTTTACTTTATTTTCTTACACTAGTTCCCTAAAGGTTTGCATTCAAAAGACAGCATAACAGTATGCTTCTTTTGAAGCACTTCATTTACTGAAGAATAGGCCTCCAGCAAGCTATAAGTATCATCTCTCCCTCCATTTTAAATATTTTCTCCTTGCAGATTTTCTTTGCTTGCTCAGAAATGGTGGATGGAAGCCAAGTGAACCTAATACCATTATCAAAAAATGGGTTCTGCTACAGTGTTGTGGGCTAAAGGTCATGATAGATGCAACCCTCAAATTTCCTCCAGGCTAAACATAGATTCAACATAATTTTTTCCTACTATGTTCCATAATGCAATTCTTTCTTCCTTGCTGCTTAATTTCTCTCTCATCTATTGTTGATCTTATGTATGAAGACAGTAATTATTCACCCATATGATTTTGCAACACTACAGATTTTCTTTAATTTACAGAATGTGCTGCCTTCATTATTTTGCAAGCTTGAAACAGATACACTCCTAGATCTTTACTTCTAACAGGACCTGCTCCATCCCTGATTCTTCAAAATGAATTATAGTAGAAGATACTTAAAAGCAATTGTATAAAATAAAGCCTTATTAGCTGTCAGACAGCTGTGTGGATGTTATGTTCTCTCTAACGAGGTGTTGTGCAAAACCCTCAAAGTTAAAAAGTATTGTGAGATATTTGGCATAATTTATAATACAGTGAACAACTTAAAATATTTTAATAATGTTTCTTTAAATAACAGTACCTAAAAAAATCACACACGTTTTACATATACGTATGTTTTAAGGAGTTACTTTATATGCTCTGTATTTCTGAGGTAAGCGGAATAAATTCAGTTCAAACAAGCTTAGTGGAAGGGTGTGATTCCAGGAATCACATGCAAACAAAAAAAATCTGCAAAACTGAAAAAGGTTGCCTGTCATATAATAGAAATCATGTCAAAGCAATGCCCTCTGACAACCAAAGGGATTTGCATCAGAATAAGCTGGCTCCCTTCCATTGCCTTTTATTGCTGGAGCAGCAGAAGACAATAAGTGGCTTAAAGATCTAAGAGGTCATTGGGATTCCTGAGGGACCAGGTTTCCCAAAATCAGAGCTTCTCTGTTCTTGTTTGGCAGAAGACAACACTATGGTCATGTGGCACTGGCATATCAGCTCATATCAGGTAGCAACAACATATGTGGCTGAATAGCACAGCAAGAACGTCATAAACGGGGAAGAAAAGCCCTTCACTTCATTTGCTTCTTCCAGGCATTTTGCTCTGGATCAAGTAACAGACTATTTGATGGCACAAGGAAGGGTGCAAGAGGTCCCCCAGGCAAACCACTTCTCTTCCTATCACCTTTTATGATTATAAACCCTGTTGTGGTACCTACAGCAGAAATAACAGAATGCTATGTTCTTAACAAGCAGATTTGCTGCTTTCACAAGCTCAAATGTTATGTGTTGTACTGTTGACTCTTCCTCCTCACTCAGAAATTGTGGCAAGTCACTGATTGTTGGCCAGTGGCACATATCATTTGAAATTGGTGTGCATGCTCTCCTGCAGAACTCTTCCTGACATGCAGGATTCCTCTTAAAAATGAAGGCTTATAGGGTTTCCTTTTTAGGAAACCTGTGCTACAAGAGAAGGAGGTGGGAGAAGTTGGTTTATCAGCAGATTCAGATTGCTACTATAATGATGTTAATCAGCGTGAAAAAGATGTGTTCCAGCCAATGTGTTATGTAAGTTATAAATATTGTGCCAGCACTACTAGGTGCCTTATGATATAGGGCAAACCTGTGGTGACACATTTCTCCAGAGAACTTTGTTTTCAACCTTCTAGTGTAACCTGGGAATTGTTATAAATTTATTGGAAATACAACTTGAGGTTAAGAAGGCGTTATTTATTGCAGCAAGGTGTCATTATGGAAACAGAGTTGTAAGTAAGTCTCATTCAGCACAACCCCTCCAGGGTCAACTGGAATCAAATTGCGCTGCAGAACTTCCTGCTGCTAAATTGATCTCAAAAGTTTGAAAATGAAATAAGCAAGTTAAAAAGCACTAGGAAATCTGCAATCTTTTCACTCCATTAATTGCTACTCATTTTGCGATGTAACAAAGACAAACCTTAAATGTACACTCATTTCAGCAAATCTTTCCTACTGTTGTTTATATCAAAATATGAGACTATATCAGATTGTAGGTCATCTTCTGTCAAACAGTACTTTACAGGTCTGAAAGAGGTTTTTCTTTTAGCAAGAAAGTAATGAATATTTTATTTGAACATCTTCTGTGAACCTTCTGTAAAAGCTGTGTTTGCTGGCATGTGCAGAGAATGTCAGAGCTGCTGTACTTCAACATTTTGAGTGAATATGTGTAAGTGCATGGAGACACGTCTGATACTGACTTAAAACGTACATCTTCAAATAATTTCCCCACAAATGTTGATTTTGACAAAGATTTTATAGATCATAGTGATGCTAAATAAATATGCCTTCATAAATGAATTCTCCCAGTGATGTTACAAACAAAATATATTATATATTATA